>NW_024736836.1:0-22364 GCF_018991925.1 Homarus americanus
GATGTTTTGATTGAGCAGTGAATAGTAGTGCTCTTTCCAGCACTAAAGGAGGCCTTTTTCGTCTTTAATTATGGAGTTACCGTTGGGTGAGCGGAGGGGGTCTGCGTCTTGAGTGACTGGCCCATGAAAAGTTTTAGTGGAATTGAAAAATTCGCACATCTTGTGTTGATCTTCAAGTTTTTGCGTTTCATATGCTTTATTTTTAAACTATTCATTCTTAGATAGCAAATATCGCACCGGATCGCTGCTTTCTTCTTGCGGAAGGTATCAGTTTATTTCAAGACTGATGGTTGTTCTGGCAGTCATCGACAAGTCCATTGATTTCCGGGTCATTTTTATGAAACCAGTCCTGGTGTATTCTTTCGATCTGACCGAGGGTCTCTGGAGGTTTTTGTCATGACAATGTCGAGAATATCCCATTCCGTATTGGGATTTGGGTTGTTTGTTGTCAGGTTGTTTATCAGCCCATGTTCTATTTGCTTTCTGAAAGCATGTGCTGCTGTTGGATCCTCCAGACGCTTAATGTTAAAACCTCTTCTGGAGGCTTCCTCCCTCCGCCGTTTTGGGGCAATGTGAAGGAAGAACTTGGCTATGATGAGCTGATGATCAGTGTTGCAGTGGTCTGGGCCACGTTTGGCACAGGTGATGAGGACATCTCGGCGATCTCTTTCTCTAACAACGTGTAGTCAATGAGATGCCAGTGTTTGGATTGCAGGTGTTGCCACGAACCCTTGAACTTGTCAGACTGCCTAAACAAGGTATTGGTGATAGTGAGGATGTGGGCAGCACACTTGCTGAGGAGGAGTAGACCATTGGGATTACATTTACCTATGTAGGATGCATTGGCAGATGGCAAAGCCAACTCCATAGATACATTTTCTTTCCGCAGCAGGCTTACCCTTCCATGAGAAGGTAGAGCCAGGCCCTGTTCTGTGAGTCGATCCTCGTCTGGGAGCTGGGACTCACCAAAGGCTGCTATGTCGATGTTATACCTAGCCAACTCTTTTGCCAAAAGGGCAGCTTTTTTTCAAGGTAAAGCCAGGCCTAATTTCATAATGAGTCGATCCTCGTCTGGGAGCTGGGACTCACCAAAGGCTGCTATGTCGATGTTATACCTAGCCAACTCTTTTGCCAAAAGGGCAGCTTTTTTTCAGATGCTCATTTGTAGGATAGATGATTAGTGGTTTCCATATTTTGTACCTGACTTAATATGACTAGTTACGTCCCCTCTCTCGGTCCTTGTAATTCATTTGCCTCTGAAGATGTCTTGAATAAAGATGAAATCTAAGGTGCTCCATTGTTTCCCTTTTTCCTGTATGATTTTATCCAGATTTATATATATATATATATATATATATATATATATATATATATATATATATATATATATATATATATATATATATATATATATATATATATATATATATATATATATATATATATATATATATATATATATATATATATATATATATATATATATACTGATAACCCTAAGGAATCAAGAAAACACGAAGTTCCCAAGCGTTTTCGTGTAATATGACCATACTGAGTGATTGGAAAAAGTTCATGTTGGATTACTGTTTTGATAACCTGAGACGTGAGCGTTCTGATCTTCAAGCCAAGATAGACCACAAATTGGCACTCCTTATTAGAAATAGTGATTGGACTAAGGATGCCAATCACAACTGTGTAGTGAATCTCTCCTCTAAACAACTAGACAATGATACCTTGTGTGCCCTCGGCTATGGTTTAAGTTTTGATGGCTCTAACAAGGGAGTCAACAGTGTTGACATAGCCAGAGCATTTTGCGATTTGGAGAAATTCAGTAATTTGACAAGTGAAGAAGTGAACATGTGTAAAGGTATTGTGTATGCATCTATGTGTAAGCCTTGTATTCCAAACTGTCCAGAAAGATTCGCCAAAGCAATCCAAGCCCTTAAGAAAAATAAGGATCTGCATGTCACTAAAGCAGATAAAGCCAACACAGTAGTGATTTTAAACAAAGATGACTATGTTTCTAAAATGAATGACCTTTTATGTGATGTTGCAACATATTCTAAGGTCATAAATAATCCTCTCAACACTGTCAACACCCAGTTCAACAAAAAACTGAAGTCTCTATTGAGAGGCAAAGCTACTCTCATTAAACATCTTACTTCACCGTCCCCTCCACTGCCATACATGTACGGTGTAATCAAGACTCACAAGCCCAATAACCCAGCAAGACCCATTATTAGCTCAGTTGGGTCAATCTCTTATAAACTATCTAAATGGTTAGTTTCTTTACTAAATCCCCTAGTTGGCAACATTTCTAACTCCAATATCAAGAATAATATGGATCTGGTTGATAAACTCAATAACTTACACATTAACCATGATTTTAAACTGGTCAGCTTTGATGTAACGTCACTCTTTACAAAGGTCCCAGTTGATGATTTACTAGAGTTCCTCATAGATTCCCTGGATAACATTTCACTGCCCGTCTCGAAAGACGACTTCATCGAACTCATCAAACTATGTATTAAGGATTGCAAATTCGAATTCAATGGGGAATATTATGCTCAAAAATTTGGTATGGCAATGGGTAATCCACTCTCACCTGTATTAAGCAACCTATATTTGGAATTCTTTGAAAAGAAACTATTAAGTAATATTTTACCACCCTCAGCAGTCTGGTTTAGATATGTTGATGATGTATTATGTCTCTGGCCATGTAATGAGGACCTAAAAGCTTTCCTGCCACAACTTAACAACTTAGCCCCCTCGATCAAATTCACTGTGGAATTAGAGCAAGACTGTAAATTGCCATTCCTAGACTGTCTCATACACAGAATAGGTAACACTTTTAAGTTCAGTATTTATAGAAAACCACACAGAATAGGTAACACTTTTAAGTTCAGTATTTATAGAAAACCAACTAATGTGTGTTCATACATTCATTATTATTCTGCCCACCATAATAAAGTCAAACAGTCAGTATTTTCAACAATGTTTTTACGTGCTTTGAGAATTTGCAGTCCGGAATTCATCGATGAGGAATACAAATATATATATAATATTGGCTCAAACCTTAAATACCCTAGATCTTTCATAGACAAATGCTTAAACATTACTAAGAAAACTTTTTATAGAACTGACCCCAAGCCCACCCATGACCATAAGAATATCTTAATATTACCATTTCACAAAAATTTCTCACACATTCCTGCACAGCTAAAAACCTGGAACGTCAATGTGGCATTTAAAAACTCATGTACTGTTAAACAAATGTTAATCAAGAACTCCCCCAACAACACAATTGGTTGCATTTATAAAGTTCCTTGCAAGGAATGTAATATGTTTTACTTAGGCCAGACAGGTAAAGATCTTGCAACTAGAATTAAACAACACAAATACAGTGTTAGGACAGGCCAGGAATCCAATGCTCTGTTTGTTCATTTGAGGAATAACAAGCATTGCATTGACTGGGATAATGCCTCCTCAATATTACCATGTAATTCAATTGATAGTAGGAACATCATAGAATCTAGTCTTATTAAACATACCGAAGCATTCAACATGAATTTGAGTAACGGCATGTACAAGCTGGACAATTTTGTAATTAAGAAGATTTGTGATCAGGTGAGAAGGCCGGGTCACTTGACCATCTGACACGACCACCAACTAGATTGAAGGTGCTATTTCAAGATTAGTGAGGGTCATTACCTAATTACCTGACAGAAACATGGACCTGAATATCACCTCTCTGTCTCTATATACTTTGTGTTTTGCACTTCTTCATGTAGTCTGTACTCACCTCTGAAGATGTGGATACACCAGCTACTACAGTGATTGCCACGAAGAATATATATATATATATATATATATATATATATATATATATATATATATATATATATATATACATATATATATATATATATATATATATATATATATATATATATATATATATATATATATACAAGTAAATCACTGTAAACGCCAGGAACTTCGTGTTTCTTTCATGATTTATCAACATATATATATATATATATATATATATATATATAAGCAAATTAATATTTCTACAGAGTCTTTTAGCTTTTTCTTAATGTGCATTTATTGTTTCAGTATGTGATGATGATTTAATGTGAAATATAATTGCAAAGGCGTTATCGAGAGTGAGTCTTCTACCGTGTGAATTATTTGGAAGTTTAAACATTCCTGGATAAGTTAGTGTGGGAGCGGCAACCATGGCGGGCAGACGTGTACTGACCCAAATTCAAAAGCTCGCGCATAATATTTGGTTTTCCATTTCTGTAGAACCTGTGTTATTTCTACACTCTTTGGGGTTCTTTACACAGTTGGTAACAAGTGAGAACTTCACACTAGAAAGGTTCTGTCGGGTGATACTGAATGAGTCATTTGATAACTGCGCCGTAATGAACGACGGCCACCACATAGACCTGCAAGTGAAGGTGCAGAAGCTTGAGAGTGTCTTCACCTTTTATGGGAATTTAACAGCCACAATTATCTCGATTTTGTTGATCTCCTTCATCGCTTCCTGGAGTGACAAGAGAGGACGACGGGTTCCCATCCTTCTATCATTAACAGGTCATATACTTCGTAGTGTCGTCTACCTCGTTGAGTCGCTCTTTCCATCGTGGACACCTTATATTCTACTGTTAGGTTTCTTCTTTAGGAGCATTGGTGGCGGTGCAGTGATGCTTCTTATGGCTTCCTTTAGTCACATAGCAGACTGTACGAACATGGATTCTAGACATCGTCGAATGGCCATCATGAGTGCTTGTTTGTATCTAGGAGCTCCATGTGGAACACTTCTGGGAGCCTGGATCTATAACAGGAAAGGATACATTTGGAACTTCAGTGTTACTCTCCTTCTAGACTGTTGCATTCTTGGTCTGGCTGCTTTTATAGTTAAAGTCAAGATCAATAAAGTGGAAGAGGCGTCAGTTCATATGATAAAGGAAACAAGTCCTTGGAACCCCAGGAATGTAATAGACTTGTTCCGTGTCGCCATCAGAAAGCGTCCAGGACGAACACGAACCCACCTTACACTACTGCTGACTGTTTTCGTCGCCCTCACCAGCGGTACATATCACAACATGTTCCTATGGACTCGTAGGGTGTTCCATTGGGACCAGTACCAATATAGTTTCTATTTAATCATTAGCCAGCTGGTTCAACAGATCACTACTCTCGTCACAGCCCCGATTCTTCGCAGACTAAGTGTACACGACTGTCTTATTGGCGCAGGTTGAGATTTCCTCTTATTATTGAAATGTTTGACTCTGGGACTGGTGACGACCGCCAGCCAGTGGTGGTTTCCGTATCTGTTTATCGTGGCACCGATGGTTCTCCCCGGCATTGCTGTCAGGAGTCAAATGTCTAAGGTAAGAAACACCTACTGACTATAAACACTGAATGTTAATAAGTGAATATGCCGTAATATGTCCCTTTCGCTAAGATATTTTCTCTGTTACGTTAAGTATGGACTCATTTATATCTGAACACTGGGTTATATGGAACCTGGAGGAAGCTGGCGAGGAAGAGAAGAGGCAGGAAAGTGTGGTGCAGGTAGAGGAAAGGGCAGTTGTACAAACCCTGCCCACAGGTAAGGTCGTGGTAGTTGGTGACAGCCAGGTGAGGTTTATGGATAGGGCTTTTTTGTGCGAGAGATAGGAAACGTAGGACTAGGGTATGTTTTCCTGGGGCTGGGATAGGGCATGTAGCCGAGAGGTTAGACAGAGTTTTGTCAGGGGAGGGTACCAATCCAGTAGTGTGTCTTAGTGTGGGGGGAAACGACATAGGTAAGGTTAGGAGTGAGGAACTTTTCAAGAGGTATAGGGAGGCGCTGGGGAAGATTAGAGATAGGGGAGGGGTCCCGATAGTATGTGGTGTCTTGCCTAGAAGAGGGGTTGGTCGTGAATGGCTGTCCAGGGCAATTGCTATTAATTGCCGACTGGAAAAACATTGTGCAAACAATGGTTGGGCATTCATTGATGACTGGCAACGATTTTATGGCAACGACTACCTGTACTGTCGCGACGGAGTACACTTGTCTCGTGAGGGGGTAAAGACGTTGTCTGCATCCCTGGAGCGTGAAATTGTCACTCCGAAGGGGGGGTTTCGCCAGTAGAGAGGGGTCGGGGAAAATGGGAGTCAAAAAACAAGCAGGTCCTGGGAAGTAGTGAAACAGAAGTAGATAATGCTGAAAATATAGTTAGTCATAATAACAAACATCAAAGTAATAAATGTAAAACAGATAGAAACGGAAGAAATATATTGAGTGTTTATTATACTAATAGTAGAAGCCTGTGTAACAAAATGGACCAGCTCAGGGCCATTGTTAGTAAAGAGAACATAGATATAATTGCAATAACGGAAACATGGATAAATTCAAACAGCAAGCATTTTTTAGCAGAATTTCATATTCCAGGATATAACCTATTTAAATTTGACAGAGTAGGAAGGAGAGGTGGCGGTGTAGCAGTGTATATCAGGGTGTCATTAAAAAGCTGCAATAAATCAAACATTAAAACAAATAGCGACAATGAAAGTATTTGGGTAGAGATTGGTGAGGGCAATGAGTCCGTAGTCATTGGTGTTATATATAGACCACCTAATTTGAGTAGGAACGATGGTAAATTGCTATGGGAGGAAATAAAGAAGGCATCTGATAGAAACAATGTATGTATTCTAGGCGATTTCAACTTTTCAGGCATAGATTGGAAAAATCAACTTAGCGATAATGAATCTGAAGATTTTCTAGAAGTAGTACAAGATAGTTTTTTATATCAATTCATAAACTCGCCCACTAGAGGAAATAATATCCTCGATTTAGTTCTCAGTAATAATGAAAATCTAGTAAAAGATGTTGGGATTGGAGACGAACTAGGAAACAGTGATCATAAAGCCATATATTTTAACATAATATGGGATGGCAGGAAGAAGGAAAATTCGGCCTTGATCCCGGATTTTAGGAAGCTAATTACGGTAGCTTAAGGAGAGACCTAAGGGATGACCCTATGGTCAAAAGATTAATCCCCCCCACACCTCCGGAAACTGTCAACTTAGGACGGGATAACCCCGAATTTAATTTAGCAGCTACTTATGA
This sequence comes from Homarus americanus, assembly GCF_018991925.1. Classification (NCBI taxonomy): domain Eukaryota; kingdom Metazoa; phylum Arthropoda; class Malacostraca; order Decapoda; family Nephropidae; genus Homarus; species Homarus americanus. The sequence goes on from NW_024736836.1 coordinate 7,127, forward strand.
ACAATTTATTGCGACAATCAATAATGCCCAAAATAAACACATCCCTAAAAGAAAATTCAGATCGATACGGAACCAACCAAAATGGATGAATAATAGACTCTTAGATCTTCTAGGGAAAAAGAAAGGAGTATATAGAAAAGTTAAGAAAGGCGAAAATCACTTACTTGGTTACTATCAGAACCTAACAAGACAGGTAAAACAGAAATTAGGAAAGCAAAGAGAAATTATGAAATCAAGGTAGCAAACGAATCGAAAAATAACCCCAAAGCTTTTTATCAACTGTATAAATCAAAGGTTAGAGATACAATAGGTCCCCTTAAAACTACGACAGGAGAAATGACTGATGATGAGTTAGAAATGTGTAGTACGTTAAATAGTCATTTTCGCTCCGTATTCACAAATGAAAACCTAGCACAGTTTCCAGAAGTTCATAAGGTATATAACGACAGTATAGAAAATATGTTGATGAATATCAATATTACTAGTAATGATGTGCTTAAAGTAATTAACAAACTGAAGCTTCATAAATCGCCTGGTCCAGACGAGGTATATGCTAGAATATTAAAAGAATGTAGAGATGAGTTGAGTAATCCATTAGCAGTTTTATTTAATAAGTCATTAGAATCGGGCCTAGTGCCAGAAGCTTGGAAACTTGCAAATGTAGTTCCAATTTTCAAAAAGGGTGATAAATCAATAGCATCAAATTACCGTCCATTAGTCTCACGTCAATCATAGGCAAGTTGCTGAGAGTCAATTATTGCTACAAAAATCAAGCCACAGCGAAACATTCAGCAATTCATTCTTCTCAGCGGGTTCACCAGGGGCGTTCTTGTCTCCACCAGTGGCTTTCTGGTTGAGCGGTAGATAATGATAAGTCATATGATATAATTTATTTAGATTTCAAGTAAAGCATTCGATAGAGTCCTCATGAGAGATTGATAAGGAAGGTAGAAATACGTGGAATAGGTGGATCAGTATTAAAATGGATTAGGTCATGGTTAACTGGTAGGAAACAAGAGTCAGCATAAATGGATTAAGGAGATCAGACTGGGGGTCTTGCGGAAGGTCCTTGAGTTCCCAAGGAGGATCTGTATTAGGCCCTCTGCTGTTTGTTATATTCATTAATGATCTTGATTTAGGCATAACTAGTAGGATTAGTAAATTTGCAGATGATACCAAAATGGGGAGAGTGATAAATTCAGACAGTGACTTTGAACACCTTCAAAGAGATCTAGATACCTTACATGAGTGTTCAGTAGACTGGCAAATGAATTTTAATAATGATAAATGCAAGGTACTACAGATAGGGAAGACGAATACAAACGTTAAGTATAAACTAGGTAACACGGAAATAGAAAACTCAGTTTGTGAAAAAAATCAAGGTGTATTTGTTAGCAACGACTTGAAACCTAGAAAACAATGTATTGGCGTTCGCAACAAGGCAAACAGGATTCTTGGGTTCATATCTAGGTCTGTGAGTAACAGAACTGCTGACGTTATCTTGAAACTTTACCTAGCATTAGTGAGGCCACACATGGATTATGCGGTTCAGTTCTGGTGTCCTTATTATAGAATGGACATAAGATTCTTTGGAGAGAGTACAAAGAAGAATGACAAAAATGATCCATAATGACTAGAACCTTCCATGAAGAAAGACTGAAAAGCTTGGTACATTCATTAGAGGCGTAGAGTTAGGGAGATATGATAAAGGGTGTACAAGTGGGTAAGTAGGTTAACAAGGGTAAAATGGAAGATGTTCTGAAGCTCAGTAATAGCGAAATAACTAGAACAAAGGCTTTAAATTAGATAAATTCCGATTCAGAAGGATATAGGCAAGCACTGGTTTGGTAATAGAGTTGTGGATATGTGGAATAGGCTACCGAGTGCTATAGTAGGATCGGGGACGCTAGGGAGCTTCAAGACGAAGTTGGATAGGCACATGGAAGTGCTGGGATGGGTGTGAAAGGGATCTGCCCTGTATGGGCCAGTCGGCCTCCTGCAGTATCCCACTTTCTTATGTTCTTATGTTCTTATGTTCACCTCACAATCTTTACTACATCTCACCTCACAATCTTCACTACATTTCACTTCACAATCTTCACTACATCTCACTTCACAATCTTCACTACATCTCACTTCACAATCTTCACTACATCTCACTTCACAATCTTCACTACATCTCACTACACAATCTTCACTACATCTCACTTCACAACCTTCACTACATCTCACTTCACAATCTTCACTACATCTCACTTCACATCTTCACTACATCTCACTTCACAATCTTCACCATATCTCACTTCACAATCTTCACCACATCTCACTTCACAATCTTCACCAAATCTCACTTCACAATCTTCACCACATCTCACTTCACAATCTTTACCACATCTCACTTCACAATCTTCACTACATCTCACTTCACAATCTTCACTACATCTCACTTCACAATCTTCACTACATCTCACTTCACAATCTTCACTACATCTTTACTACTCTCACAATCTTCACTACATCTCACTTCACAATCTTCACTACATCCCACTTCACAATCTTCACTACTTCTCAATTCACAATCTTCACTACATCTCACTTCACAATCTTCACTACATCTCACTTCACAATCTTCACTACATCTCACTTCACAATCTTCACTACATCTCACTTCACAATCTTCACTACATCTCACTTCACAATCTTCACTACATCTCACTTCACAATCTTCACTACATCCCACTTCACAATCTTCACTACATCTCACTTCACAATCTTCACTACATCCCACTTCACAAACTTCACTACATCTCACTTCACAATCTTCACTACATCTCACTTCACAATCTTCAATACATCTCACTTCACAATCTTCACTACATCTCACTTCACAATCTTTCACTACATCTCACTTCACAATCTTCACCATATCTCACTTCACAATCTTTACTACATCTCACTTCACAATCTTCACTACATCTCACTTCACAATCTTCACTACATCTCACTTCACAATCTTCACTACATCTCACTTCACAATCTTCACTACATCTCACTTCACAATCTTCACTACCTCTCACTTCACAGTCTTCACTACATCTCACTACACAATCTTCACTACATCTCACTTCACAACCTTCACTACATCTCACTTCACAATCTTCACTACATCTCACTTCACATCTTCACTACATCTCACTTCACAATCTTCACCATATCTCACTTCACAATCTTCACCACATCTCACTTCACAATCTTCACCAAATCTCACTTCACAATCTTCACCACATCTCACTTCACAATCTTTACCACATCTCACTTCACAATCTTCACTACATCTCACTTCACAATCTTCACTACATCTCACTTCACAATCTTCACTACATCTCACTTCACAATCTTCACTACATCTCACTTCACAATCTTCACTACATCTCACTTCACAATCTTCACTACATCTCACTTCACAATCTTCACTACATCTCGCTTCACAATCTTCACTACATCTCACTTCACAATCTTCATTACATCTCACTTCACAATCTTCACTACATCTCACTTCACAATCTTCACTACATCTCACTTCACAATCTCCACCACATCTGACTTCACAATCTTCACTACATCTCACTTCACAATCTTCATTACATCTCACTTCACAATCTTCACTAACACCATCCTTCATCACTACATATAACATCCATCATCACTACTTATAACACCATCCATCATCATCACTACATATAATACTATCCATCATCACTACATATAACACGATCCATCATCACTACATATAACACCATCCACCATCACTACATATAGAACCATCCATCACGACATATAACACCATCCGACATCATTACATATAACACCAACCATCATCACTACATATAACATCATCCATCATCACTACATATAACTCCATCCATCATCACTACATATAACACCATCCATCATCACTACATATAAAACCAACCTATCATCACTACATATAACATCATCCATCATCACTACATATAACACCATCCATCATCACTACATATAGAACCATCCTATCATCACTACATATAATATCATCCATCATCACTACATATAACACCATCCAACATCACTACATATAACACCACCCATCATCACTACATATAACATCATCCATCATCACTACATATAACTCTATCCATCATCACTACATATAACACCATCCAGCATCACTACATATAACACCAACCATCATCACTACATATAACATCATGCATCATCAATATATATATAACACCATCCATCATCACTACATATATTACCCTCTTATCATCACTACATATAACACCATCCATCATTACTACAATATAACGCCATCCTTCATCACTACATATAACACCATCCATCATCACTACATATTATAACACCATCCATCATCTTTACAAACACCATCCATCATCTTTACAAACACCATCCCTCTTTACTATAGTGATAAACAGAGCTTTATTTTGTTGTCAATTTCTTTAAATTCCAACCTTATTAAACCGTAATTCTTTCTGTATGGTCAAATTTTGATTTGACCTCAGTGAGAGAGCTGTTAGTGTCAGTACATCACAATGGTGTTCCGACGCACTGTATCGAAGGTGACTAAGGTGGAGGTGAAGCCTTGCCAGGTGAAGGAGAAGGGCCCCCGATCTAACAAACTGCAGACCACAAAACACACTAAGACCCAAAACAACAAGACGCAAAACAACAAGAAGAAGAAGGAAACTACCACTTTCTGCCGTGTACAAAAGGACCAGTACCTGCCATGGGGAGCTACATCTTCACCGGGAAAAAGACACAAAAGAAGCGCTGAACCTACGCTTCTGATATTTAAAAATACTGTAATAAAAAACATATTAATTGATTTTGTTTGTATTATTTATGCTTTTATTATTTTCATCTGTAAACGTGCTGTTTTGGGAATATATTTTGAGTTACATAATATTTGGGTACAGCAGTTTATTTCACTGTATCTACTTGTTTACCAAGTAACTGGACTTACAGTCTCCGATCGGGATTCTCAAAACAAATATTTGGCATCGAACTCCGTAAGTGAGCTCGTAATCTAGCCTGTAACTTACAGGACCTCAACACGATCAACCTGGTTATAGTAGTCGCTATTTCCGGATTGCATGAAAAAAAATTAATAATATATGTTTTAATAATGCTTGTTAGACTTGTTTTATCATAGAATAATGAAGAAAATGTTTTGTACATCAACATACTAAAATACAATATTAGTTTTTTTTTACGACAAGAAGAGGCTTGGCTGTTCTATTTCTCGCTTTATGGAAGAGATGCAGCTTTTGTCTTCTTACAACTTTTCAAGTAATTTGTACCAAAATAGAAGATTTTTATTGTCCACATTTAGGGTATATTTATGACTGAATAAACTTGCAGATAGACCTTATTAATGTGGTATAGCTGTAAATATCCTTCAGTAATGAAATCCAAATATGAGGTCAAGTGAACATTTTTGCTTAGACTCCGCCTTTGTTAGGACCAAGTTATAACAAGTTATTCTGCCAAGTATCCAATAAGTACCCATGACTCAGAGTTAAATAATACCTAACCTAATCTAAGTTCATCAAACTTAATAAAAAAGTGGGGCAAAAAATAAGTGGTAAAGAAATTTTTTTCTCAGAAAAAGAATTATATTCAGAGGTTTTTTATCCGATACCTTCAGTCGTGATTATTTTGATGCAAAATTAGTAAAATGTATTTAACCCTAACACTACCTCACCTTACCTAATCTTACCTTACCTTATCTAACCTAACCTAATGTTACCTAACCTAACCAAGCCGCAACGCTCATGACACAATTGAGTTCTCTAGAAAGTTTTAATTTCATTTTCTTTTTTTAAAAATACATTTGCAGAGACAACAAACTTTTGATAATTATTTCTCCAACATATCTATAAATCTGTTGATGATATATAAATTTAGGATAGGTTAGGTTTGGTGTGATTAGGATAGGTTAGGCTAGTTTAGGATAGTCTAAGTTAGCTTAGGAAAGGCTAAGTTAGGTTACGATACACTAGGTTAGGTTTTAATCTGCATGATATTTTTACTGAACTTTTAAGCGATGTTATAATCCTGGCAGCAGGGTATCGATCACGAAAATAACACTTTGGTAGTTATAACATTTGATAAAGTTTATTATTACTGTAACATGAAACAAATCACTATAGCTGTACTTATCAATCCAGTATTAAATCTGTATTATCTTTGACCATCGCTCATTGGCCAGCTTATCTCTGCACTGTTCTCTGATATAATAAAGTATTGGTGAATGGGAATATTAATCATTTGTGAGTCACTTACTATAAAGGAAACTGTAACGGATTCTATGGACAGTTGGGAATATTTTCACGGAATAAGTCGGAGTAACTCCCCTCTTGCCCAAAAGCGATCCAAGGAGTTAATTCACAGAGCGAAAATCTAGACGAGTCTTCCTTGTTTGTTTTAGGTCATAACAACGAAAAGTTTAATAATGTTTATTACAATGATTCAGGTTTTACTGTAATTCTTCTTTTTATATTTTTAGTATTTTGTAGATTTTTTTCACCCAGTTCATTTCTTGTTTAGATTCATTATTGCAATTATTTTTATTACAGAGTTGAATTAAAAGTTTATATCTAAGTATTTTACAGCTTCACAAATACTTTTATAAAATGTTGATACACACAGTGGACAGTTTTTAGTTCTTTCTTGTAATACCTCAGTATTACTCTGTTAAATTCTTACCATTTACACCTGACCATTTATTTATTTATTTTACAAATTGTTTAAAGAGAGAACATCACCAGCAGGATACAGATGATGAAGTAAATAGAAGTTTGTAACCTAACCCTACCCCCCACTGCTACCCCTCCCTCTTGTCCCACATTCTTACTCGTCACTCCTACCCCTTACTCCTACCCCTTACTCCCACCCCTTAATCCCACCCCTTATTCCCACCCCTTATTCCCACCCCTTGCTCCCACCCCTTCCTTCTACCCCTTACTTCTACCCCTTACTCCTACCCCTTACTTCTACCCCTTACTTCTACCCCTTACTCCTACCACTTACTCCTACCACTTACTCATAACCCTTACTCCCACCCCTTGCTTCCACCCCTTGCTTCCACCCTCTTACTCGTACCCCTTGCTCCCACCCCTTACTCCTACCCCTTACTGCCACCCCTTACTGCCACCCCTTACTCCCACCCCTTACTCCTACCCCTTACTCCGACCCCTTAATCCCACCCCTTAATCCCACCCTTACTTCCGCCTTACTCCACCCCTCCCACCCGCCTTCACCTTGCTCCTACCCTTACTCTCGCACCCTTACTCCCACCCCTTACTCCCACCCTTCTCCACGCCTTACTCCCTCCTTACTCCACCTTACTCCCGCATACTCCCACCCCTTACTCCTACACCTTACTCCACCCCTTACTCCACCCAGACTCCCACCACCCTTGCTCCACGCCCTTACTCCCATGCCTTCTCCACCCCTTGCTCCCACCACTTCCTCCACCCCTTCTCCCACCTTACTCCTGCCACCCTTACTCCTGCCCTTACTCCCACCCCTTGCTCCCCACCCTTACTCCACCTTACTCCACCCCTTACTCCCACCCTCCACCCCTTACTCCCATGTACTCCCACGCCTTACTCCACCTGCCACCCCTTACTCCACCCCTTACTCCCACCCCTTGCCTCCTTCCCTCTCCATGTACTCCATACTCCCACCCCTTACTCCCACCCCTTCTCCCACCCCTTACTCCACCCATTCTCCATCCCTTACTCCCACCCCTTACTCCCACCCCTTACTCCTACCCCTTACTCCCACCCCTTACTCCAACCCTTACTCCCACGCCTTACTCCCACCCCTTACTCCCACCCCTTACTCCCACCCCTTACTCCCATTCCTTACTCCCACCCTTCACTCCTACCCTTCGCTTCTACCCCCACTGTTACCCCACACTACGCTGGTAATTGAAGACATCATACATTTGTTCACTTAGACACCACTTATTATTCAGGACCTAATGGCTATAATATCAGAGTCATTATTCTTAACTCAACTTTATATATATATCAATTGTCAAAAACCTTCACCACAAGAAAGAAAAGAACAGTCGGGTATGGCAGAAAATGTAATAAACGAACATGGAGTAAGACATCAAGCTCCATATTGTAAACAAGATCATCGTCATTGTTTATTTATTGCGAGGAAAAATATTGTTCGCAATATAATTATAAAAACCTTCTGTAATTCATTCTCTTCATTACACTAAAAGGTAATGAAGTATATAAAGAAAATAGTTTATAAATTACTAAAATAAAAATACGTATAAAAAAGTAAAATAACATCTATTGATGGAATAGAAAAGAATTATATCGTAAGTGGGTAAAAGATTTCTTGGGTAGGTTTTAGAATACAATAACTGTTTTCTGCATTACACCGATGGTTCCAAGTCAGAAATTATCCTTAAGTTTTGTGAATCAGTATTTACAGTTTTTCTTAAAGGGTGACTTAAGTTACGGTCACACGATCCCTTTGATGAGCAATTAATTTGGAGCAAAAATTACGAGTAATTTCTTCCAAATGTGGTCACACGAGTGGCTCTTGGTTCAGTTACTACAGCAAGAAAAAAAAGTTAACGCCGCTGTGCGAGTAGAAGGGAGACGGAACATCACAACAACAATGCAGACGACGCAGCAGCTATCCTTGGTATTATTGTTATTATTAAAAAGAAATGAGAGAAAGCGAAGAAAAACTATTGGGGACTCGTAAGTGGCTGGCGAGGAGGAGGAACGAGTGTTTAATATAGACTGGTTCAACTATCGTAGTTACAGTAGGGAGGGTTGTTAGTGTGTGGAGAATGACCGGCTGTATGGGCTTGTGTTTTGTAAACAAACACGCCAAAACACCACCCAAATAATAAACTCAGTGTGTCGTAAAAAACTGTTTGTGCATTTTATACATAATGTTATTGATCTATGTTATATATAGCCAAGGTAAATACTCGATAAATAAGCTTCGTGTCATTAAATATGGTATTAACCGGGTTTTGAACCGATAATCTTGCTCGAAATAGTCAAGAAATTGACTATCACGATTGTCAATAAAATGCTTCAAAAACTTGCTCGAATTTCTCGAAAATTGCTCGAAATAACTTTCCGGCAAGAAATTGCTAAAAAAAAATGCGCCCATGTGACCAGTGCTTTAAGAATTGTATGATATCCTCATGGCAATGGAAACACACACACACACACACACTCACCCCATACACAGTCACACACTCACCATGCACAATCACACACACCCATACACACACCGTACATGCACAAACCATACACACACATACACACACACACACACACACACACACCATACATACACACACCATACACATACACACACCATACACACATACACACACACACACACACACACCATGCACACACCATACAAACAAACAAACACACACCATATACACACACACACACACACACAATGCACACACACACACCATGCACACTCACACACACACACACCATGCACACTCACACCATGCACACACACACACTAATTGTTTTAATTTAGTTCTTGGAACTCTTAAGTGGCAGCGCTTGATGTAAACACTTCTTGGCATTTTCTGTTTATCTAGTAGCAGGTATACACACAGATGTAATATGAGAAAATAAATTATGAATTCTGTCCAGGGAAGTGTTGTGAATATGACCTTGAGATAACACTTGTGTTAAGTGTGAATTTCCCTGTCTAGTGATATGTCCAACTACTACTCTGGGCGGCGAGACAGTGGTAGTGATTACAGATTGCCCACGAGGGGGCTAGTTTATTGGGCACCCCCTTACATCCTGTGCAAGGTGAAGCGCAGAAGCGTTTACAGTGCCCAACTGGGAAGCATGCGGAGTTCATGCTTGCCTTTATGACTCATGCATTAAGGGCGTAAAAGGCCTGAAGGGTCATGGGTTTTGTCAGCAAGTTACATAAAGTGACAATGATGAGTGTGTGGGGGGAAAATTCCCGGTACAATTTATCTGTTTATGGCAAAGTGTGGCAGGTCCCTATTAATGTGAGCGGTGTTTACTGAATCAGCTGACCCTGGCTCGACCTTTTGAGAGACGCAAGCCAAGTGATCTAAGAGTCGTGAATAACATGGTGAATTACTTGGTGTTATTCATTTGGGTGAATATTTGTATAAATCAAAGGTGCTGTCACACACACACACACACACACACACACACACGTGGCACACCACCAACACACAGTTTCTGAGAAGGAGTTTGAGATTGTATTTAACGAAGTCTTAACTGGGAAAATGTTGTATGGCTTTTGTTATGGGGTAAGTTCTGGCGTGAACATTAAGACTATTTTCATAATTTTTTGTAACTAATATTTTTATCTGCCTGGTACAATTATTTATTAATTTGTATTGTAAGTTATGTCTTGATAGTCGATGTAATGTAACAATTTATTTTTTGTGTTAATGTTCATATAGATTGGTTCAGTGTTGCGGCTCTGACTCGTCAACGATGTTAATAAGCTCTTGAGTACATACTGCTGGTGAATCTATGTTATATTAACAACACGACAGACAAGTACTATAATACCTTAACATTTAACAATAATTCAGCCTTAATTTAATTTTTTCACCAACTTAAGACACATAACCCAGAAGGAAGTAAGACGGGCAACATAACGCGGGATATCGTGGCTTCACTAAGTGCAAATTATGGAACTTGAGGTAACACATTATGGGAAAATGCGAGCCCTGCTAAGTGGTTCTCCTCAACATGGACGCAAACATCAGATGGACAAAGAAACAGAAGAACCCCGGATATACATTCATTTATTCTACAAAAAAGTTACGTAAACAAGCGTTAAATACGTTTAAGTAATCACAGTTTACGAAGCTGAAGTCGAGATATTAGAAGATGAAGAAGACTTTAGCATATCAGTATACCCCACGACCGGCGCAAGGATGTTAAGTGTGCCATCAGGGTATATTAGCGCTGAGAGATGGGTGCTATCGTGGTATATTAGCATACCTTCACCCTGAATGGTATATCAAAAAGTACAGGATTTACTTCACAGATATTTAGTTATATCTATCGGTATATTATATAAATTATATCAATATATCTGTGTATACCAAATATGGCATCAGAGTATATCACCGTTTGCCATCATATTCTCTAAATAACCTCAAAGTATACCCCCGAATGTTTAATATCATACACTATAAATGACACTGTAGTATGTTAGTATATAATCAGGGTATAACATAAATAATATCAGCATTGTTTAGAATATCATATATATTAAGCGTGAGGAATGGATGTATATGATTCAATATATCACAGTTACATAAAGCGGTATGTCAGCTCATCAGCATATCACTAGAATGACATCAGAGTATAGGACACTATACTCCAATAAATACTGTCAGGTATCTAAGTATATCAGGGTAATCACTGAGAAGTGTCAGAACATATCAGCATATTCCTTGACTGGTAACAAAGCATATCAACATACTCAAAGTATAATCAATGTGAAATATGTTCAGAACAGCCCAAAGTATACTATAATACTAAGCAACATTTGAAATATACCAGTATACTTCTTAACAGTCAGGGAAAAAATCATTATACAGATTAGTGTCCTCGAAGCAGATCAACTTGTCTCCTGCTTTCTGGGGACCCATTAGTGGCATATCAGTATATCCAAAGAGACACATCGGAGTATATTACCATATATCCCAAGTGCCATGAAGGGATATCAACATACCTGAGTATATTAACTAGCTCTCATAGTCTTCCACTCTCTCTTAGATCCATCAGAATATGTCAGCATATCACCCTATCTTCTGAAGGTCCAGTTTACCTTGTTCCGAAAGTATGTCGAAACATACTAACAGATCCCCTGAATGCCTTGAGAACATATCAGTATACTTCTAGGTTAATTCATATCATATCAGTATATCCCCTGAATCTAAGGTATAGCTAACCTCATTTCAAATTATTATTAGAGTATGTTAACATATTCCCTTAGAAGCATACCAGCATATCTCTTATGTCATTACAGTCAACCAGTATACGCTCAGAGATAGATGCAAGCATATCAGGGTATATTAGCATACCCTGTAAGAGAGATATGAGCCTAGCTACATAACCCAGTATATCAGCATACCCCATATGCTCTTATAGTACATCAGCACACCCTCTGAGAGACAGAACCATACCAACATATCAGAACATATTAGTATATCCTTTAGAGTGATATGAACATAATGGCATATCAGATGACAAGAGTATATCAGCATAGTCTTTGAGGAGCATATCAGACCAACCTAGCATAAGCTCTTTAAGATAGATGGGAGCATATCTTAAATAGACTGGAACATACCAGAGCATATTAGCATATTAGCATATTAGCAAGGTGAGGAGGAGGAGGAGGAGGCAGGTGTCCACCGACCAGGTATGCCGATAGTCTGGTGATAATGTGGGTAAAACTGGTGTGTGTGTGTGTGTGTGTGTGTGTGTGTGTGTGTGTGTTTGTGTGTGTGTGTGTGTGTTCGTTCTCATGTTTATTTCTTGTAAGGTATGTGTCACCTAGCCGGCCATTTTGTTTAAATTTTTCGGTCGCTCTAAAATACCATTAAAACAATATTGAGTATAAACGTTTGGCTCAACTGATGATCTCACACATGTCCCAACTTTTTTTTGCCTCAACTCCACATTCTGTAACTCATTTAGGTAGATGTCCCTCACTACACATACACTGGACTATGTGTAATGTTGCAGCTAATGTGTTATCAAGATATTGCACATTATAAGTTCATGTGTGGTCATTATTATATCAAACGGAGGAATTTTAAAGAGCTATTACACCACCTGTATCATTAGTTGTCGCCAGGTGAAGGAATGTTTAGGTAGATTATATTTTATTTACTGTAATTAAAGTTTCAATACCTAAGACGTTCCACTATAAGTCTTTCAACCTCAGGTAAGGTCTAAAGACTTTCTACTCTAGGTCTTACACCCTGGAGTAGCTGTATCGTCCACATAGGTAATTACTCCACAAGGAACTACAAGTTACACCTTGATGTAATACTTCATTTATTGCCAAACTTTATAGGGAAATGTTTTTTCACAAAGAATTTCAAGTTACAATTTCACATAACAGGTCACATTACAAACGTTCCTTCGGCTTACAGTTAAACTTTGCAATGTCAAGATATTTTTTTCACTGCAGAGGAAAGTATGCGTCATCATCACCACACACACACACACAAAGACAAAACTCCTGTATCCAAATTCTCAAAAGTTTATAAATTAAATTCTTCCCTAAAATTAAACAGACAATACATCTATTTATCATAGAGTATGTGAACAATATCGACGCCATATTGGTTACCATCTTTGAGTTATATAATTAGTTAGCTTCATAGTGTTAATTATTTAGTTAAAAAGGAAAAATAATCTACTAGTGTGTGTTGTGACCAAAATATATCAACATTGTATTTACTTTCTCCTCCAGGGGGCACTAAGTCTAGAAAAATGACACAATTGACATCTACATAAAGTGACTGATCAAGGGTAGATATTGGCTACCTTTTGTGTTACTTTGAGCTGCTCTTAAGGATGTTTACCACAATACACCTCAACCAGTTTCTCATTCACTAAGGTCAAACAATAAATCTGGTTCACAAGATACACCGTAAATTTTATTAGAATACAATAATCAATTACTGTATTATTGTATTGAGGCGAATAGTCTTATGGTGTTAAGATGTGTTCTTAAGCCACGAAGGTAAACAAAAGGTATTCAATATCTGCCTTGGTTGACGATGATCTGTAGACGTTAGCAAGTCCTCCTCCTCCTGTTCTCGAGTAAGGTAAGGAAGGCCTCACCTGACCAAAATTGTTAATTAAGATAGATTACCTGAAGATTAACCCTCCCAGCTTATTTCAACTAATGATTAACCTAACGCTACTTGGGAAGTTAAGTTAGGTTAGGGTAGGGTAGGGTAGGGTAGGGTAGGGTAGGGTAGAGTAGGTCAGGTCAGGTCAGGTCAGGCAGTGCCAGTGTAGTTAATCTTGAGGTTAAATAAACTAGAGGCTAATCTTCACATGAGCCAGTAAGACACTTTGACGGAGGCGGTTTCGTACAACAGGAAAGCTCTGATAACATATAATGTACAGTATATACCGTTTAAGTTGCGTCAGCAGCTCTATACACCACTTATTGACTTATTCATTCACTGCCGTAGAAATATTTACTTCTCTAACAGTTTTCTATATGGTTCCCAGTCATTATAATACGACCTTGTAAAATCAAATGATCTAAATTAAACTAAACTCATCCAAATTAAACTTATTAGCTAACAAATCCTTCTAAAACACGATATATGCAAATCAAAAGTTCTAAATTCAACTTAACTTATCGTAATATAACTATTATAACTAAACCATTTTAATTAAACCTAACCTAAACACCTCAAGTGCCACAAACCGAAGGAAAAAACACCTTTAATATTATCGTGTAGGAGGCCCCTGTAACCCACTAACTCCAGGTAATGCATCTATATCAATCTACCTGCGTTAGAAGCTCTATACGTAGCTATGATCGTTACCCACTGCTGGAGAACATTTGTACTTCTATAATTACCCCTGGAGAAACAATGCACCGATTTACGATTTATTTATTTTATTTTTCATTTATTTTTTATTCCTGGTCCATACTGTAAACATCGCCCGCTTGTGAGTCCCGTCAGCCATTTTGTTCTAACTTTCGGGGATTCTAAAATAAGCTATAAATAAATAAATAAATAAATAAATAAAACAAGCATCTTTTGTTTTTCTAACCCATGAGCTGTGAGTCTTCATTATATACTTCAACATTACTGTAAACTAAGGCTAGAGAGGGTGTGTACAGTACTAGTGGAGCCAAGACGAGAAGGTATTTCAAATCCATAAAGGGTTTTACAAGTGGAGAGTCTTACAAGTGGAGGGTCTTACAGGTGGAGTCTTACAAGTGGAGGGTCTTACAGGTGGAGGATTTTAATAAGGATAAATACAGCAAGTCTTACAGTTGAATCAGCCAAGTCGAGGAAAACTCTTAAGAGTCACGTAACTTCTACCTGGTGTTACCTGTAATCATGCTAAGGTATATGTAAGAAGAATATTATCTCGTTACTATCCAT
>NW_024736837.1:0-11148 GCF_018991925.1 Homarus americanus
TAAATCCACAAAAAAGAGAGATTATGAAAAAGGAGGTAGATTTTTTGTTAAAACATAACTTAGCTGAGCCTAGTACCTCCCCTGGGCTTCACCTTGCTTTCTCATTCCAAAACCCGATAGCACTTTTCGTTTCTGTACCGATTATCGTAAAGTGAACCAGGTCACTGTCTCAGACTCCTACCCTTTACCTTTGATTGAAGATATAATAGACAGCATAGGCTGTGCAAAATCTATCAGTACGGTGGACTTATTGAAAGGATATTATCAAGTGGGACTCACGGATAGGGCAAAAATAATCTCGGCATTTATAACTCCATTTGGTCTTTTTCAATATTTGGTTATGGCGTTTGGCTTTTCTAATGCTCCGGCCACATTCCAGGGGGCCATCAACTACCTAATTCAGGACCTAGGTGGGACGTTTGCCGACCTGGATGACCTGGTGGGGGTGTCGGACGGCTGGGACGAACATCTGGTGCGTTTGGAGATACTGTTCGCACGACTGCAAGAGACTGGATTCACCATAAACCTGGCTAAATCTGCTTTTGGCCGGGCCTCAGTGACTTACCTGGGACATATCGTTGGGCATGGTATGGTGAGACCCAAGGACGCAAACGTTAAAGCCATCTTGTCCTTCCCCACTCCAAGGACGAGGAAGGAACTCATGCGCTTCCTGGGGATGTGCGGCTACTATCGTCGGTTCTGCAGTAACTTCTCCAGCGTGGCCGGACCCCTCACAGACCTTACCAGTTCTGCGGTCCCTTACATCTGGAACCAGAAATGCGACCAGTCTTTCCACCGCCTCAAAGCCTTCCTTGCCTCTAAGCCTGTAGTCCACCCCCCTGACTTCACCTTGCCCTTCCATCTGCAAATCGACGCTAGCGGTGTCGGAGTGGGGGCTGTGCTCCTGCAACCCGACCCAACCACTGATGTCCTTCACCCTGTGGCATTTTACTCCGCCAAGTTGAAAAAACATCAGACCAACTACTCGACCATAGAGAAGGAAGCCCTGGCTCTGGTGTTGGTAATAAAGAAGTTTGAATGTTACCTCCAGTCTTGCCCACAAACAACCCTAGTCTTCACCGACCATAACCCACTCACCTTCATCCAAACCAACAAGACCTCCAACCAGCGAATCCTCCGCTGGGCTCTCCTCACCCAGCCCTATAATCTACAAGTCCGGCACATAAAGGGAGTGGACAACCTGATTGCAGACTCCTTATCCCGAGCTCCAGTGGAAATGCAGCAGCTACTCTCCAGACGCACCAGGTTATCACCTCCTTCGCGCCCGCGCTACGGAGGTCTTTGGAGGGGGTGTGTGTTACGAACCCCTCCACCGATTGTCATGATCTACCTGCCCAGCACCACGAGCAACGCCATCTAGGGACGAGACACGAGTATGACTCGTCTTAGTTACCACTCCGGGGTTTCCCTTCTCCATATCCTGGTTGTTGCGTCACTTCCTCCCAGTCTTCTTTGTGAGCTCCAATTCGAGGTGAGAGCACTACACTCTGGGAAGTGACCACAGGATCACCTATCCTGGAAACCTACGGCACAGTGACTACCTACCGTCTTCTAGAATACTCAGCCTTACTCGTCGGCCATCTCAGCTCCGCACTTAAGTATTTGTAATCTTATATTGCCTCCCCCACGTCCACTTGCTTCAAATTATTGTATGCTGTATAAATATGTATATACTGTTAATGTTTAGGTTAAGTATGGTTAAGGGTAAATTATAGATAGCTGAATATTTTGTTAAGGAATTTATGGTACTTTATTATACACAACAAAAACTCGCATCCTTTGTCTACCCTTTTATAGTCCGATTGTCTTTGTTTTTTTATTGTTGTTACCTGTTGGGATCTGGGTAGACTTTTAACTATATTCTAAATCCCCAACTCGTAACAGTTGTTCTGATGGCAGGTGGTAGTGGTGGTGATACGTGGTGGTGGTGATGTTGGTAGAATAGGGTGATTGTGGTGATAGGTGGTGGTGATGATAAGATAGGGTTGTTTTGATGGCAGGTGGTAGTGGTGGTGATACGTGGTGGTGGTGATGTTGGTAGAATAGGGTGATTGTGGTGATAGGTGGTGGTGATGATAAGATAGGGTTGTTTTGATGGCAGGTGGTAGTGGTGGTGATACGTGGTAGTGGTGGTGGTGGTAGTGGTGGTAGGTGGAATGAAGGAGAAGTAACGGGTGAAGAAGAATGACAGTGGAAGCAAATATCAGGAAAGAAGAAGAAGGATAACAAAAACAGGAGGATAAAGATTGAGAAGATAAGTGTAGGGGAGAAATGATTGAAAATCCGAGCAGATAAGACAAATGAAGGAAGTGGTTGATGGGGTGATAAGATGTGAGAGGAAGAGACGAAGATAAAGGAGGAAAACTGGATGGACAGACAAAAAAGTGAAGTGAAAATATTCGGAGAGAGAGAGAGAGAGCTTTTGAACAGTGAGAGATAGTTGGGATGCAGAGTGTAAGATATCACGGGAAGTATCAGGGAAAGATTAGATCAGGGTACGAACGAATATATTGAGACTATACCAGGAACTGAAACTGATGAAATAAAAGTGCATAAAAACAGCTTGTTTATGAAGCTTCTGACTCAAAAGTTCACAGATTCAATCTCCATATTACTTTAGATCAGTTCCAGGAACTTTTGTCCACGACTGTACTGGCATGTCTATAAAAATTCTTAAATTTTTACAGAATTAACTTTGAAGGTTTTCTGTGTCTGAGAATTTCGTTCAAATGTTGTATGTCTGTTAGTGACGAGCTTCATGTATACACAACTAAGAAGTATCTATGGATGGGTCCGATGAATTACAAAATGAACACTGCGACTCTTGTTGTCTCGGTAACGTTGTCAAAAACCTTCGTCCGCTGTGTCATAATGTCTAACACAAAATTGTAAAGACACTACACCTATAATATTCCTTCAAAACTCTCTCTATTTCCACCCCCATCTATCCACCCCTCTCTCTCTCCCTGCTCTTAAAACATGCTATACAGGTATGGGTAAATGTGTGAAAATCCTTCTTATCTTCCAGTAATTTCAGCCTAAATGAACACAGCCTAATAAATCCACCATTGCAGTAAGGATTATCTACAACTCTCTCTCTCTCTCTCTCTCTCTCTCGTGTCCAAAGTACAGGGGCAGCAGCTAGTGTAAAACTTGACAGACAGAAAGACAGGCAGACAGACGGACAAAGAGAGAAGCTTAGTACACGTGCTATGAGAAATACTTTGTTACAACCTCAGTAATAAAAATTCACCAAATTGCTCCTACATAAAGTAATATGTGTGTGTGCATATGAAATGTTTTTACTGTCAAATTATAATTAGTGTGTCGGTACTGAGGCTGGTGGCAGGATCTAATTCGCTCATATATATATTAAATTCCTCCGTGACATCTAATAGGTTAGGTTATGCTAGGTTTAACGCTTTGTTTATTGTCACCTTCATTTCGTGTTTTTTTTCTTCAAATATTTCCTATTTTGGGTAATCAATTAGTGTAGGTTCAGGTGAGGTAGAGGTTACCTGTGGACAGTGATGTGTTTGTTGACGTTACTTACTACTACCATAAGCACCACCATTAGTTACCACCACTACCTCCTACTACCAGCCACACCACCATTACCATCACCACCATCACAAACATTACCACATCCTTCTACTACCCCCCCCACCACTTACTACCACCATCACCTACCATCACCACCATATTGAACCACTAACACCACCAGCGTCATTGACACCACTAACATCACTAATACATGAATTTATCCACAAATATCCACACACGTCCGCACTACCATAATAACAAACGCACTCATAAATATCAGTACTACAACACACACACACACACACACACACACACACACACACACACACGTATACACCAAAATACATACACAGACATACTCATATATACAGCAGGTAATGAGACTTATTTTCCCATATATCTGGTAAATTTACATGTTGGTATTTTCTGAACAATTTACATATAATACTTACCATTAGTCGCTGCCTCGCCCACCGAAGGCCTCCAGACAGTCGTGTGTGTGTGTGTTTGAGCGAGAGAGCAGAACATCCATCCATACAGCATTTCACAGGATCACAGAAGCAATTTTACCTGACCAACCCTGACTAACAACTCCTTCACTGTGGATGTAGGTTAGGTTAGGTTAAGTTAGGTTTGAGTTATACTAAATTAAAAGCTAAGTTAAGTTATTTTGAGTCGGTGTCGAAGGCTTAGTTGGTCACTTAAAATGCATTCTCAAATAATGGATGACTTATCGGTTAGCTTAAATCCCCTCCCCTCGCATACACTACCGGGGTCATTTTCTTAATGGTGCAGACGATGGATGAGAGCCAATGAGGATTTTACTGAGTCCTCTGTGAGTCCTTGAGTGATGCACGTCCTGTTTCTCTGATGCAGTAGTGGAAAATTATGCTTCTTTCTTTCTTTCTTTCTTTCTTTCTTTCTTATCCAGGCTGACTCTCTCTCCCTCCCCTCTTCCGGTAACATTAGATCAATATGCAATTATATCATGAATATAGCGGCAGCCTCCTGAGAGAGAGAGAGGCGTACGGTATTATAGACATTCTTTAACAGAAGATGAAGTGTTATTTTTTTCTACAGGACAGACAACACATCATGAGACACAGGACAAGCTTAAGAGATTACTGTCGACTCTTGTGATAACAGCTGCGTGTATCCAGCCCTCTCAGGTCGTGGTACTGTTTTTGTTCCAGTGTGATGATGTTCTTGTTCCAGTGGTGATGCTGTTCTTGTTCCAGTGGTGATGCTGTTCTTGTTCCAGTGGTGATGCTGTTCTTGTTCCAGTGGTGATACTGTTCTTGTTCCAGTAGTGATGTTGTCGTTGTTGTTCCAGTGGTGATGTTGTTGTTCCAGTGGCGATGCTGTTCTTGTTCCAGTGGTGATGCTGTTCTTGTTCCAATGGTGATGCTGTTCTTGTTCCAGTGGTGATGTTGTTGTTGTTCCAGTGTTGATGTTGTTGTTGTTCCAGAGGTGATAAAGACTTCATTATGTTATCAGTACAAGATAATTCAGCATCTCATAAGTCATGATCACCATCCTTCACCATCCTTCACTACACTTTATCTTTATCCACCTCCTCACCTCTCACCAACCCTCACCATTCTCATCTACCTTTCACCATCAGGCCTCATAGCCTTACAGCGTTACAGATTAATACATAATACCATCAGGTACTCTTTATATCTCAAGTCTCAAAAGAAATATTCACGTTTTAAAAGATATTAATCATTATAAGTTTGTGTGTAATGCAAGAGTTCCACCGCTAAGGCTGCATGTGAGGCATTTGCATTATTTCCAATATTCTTCTCTATTCCTTACTGTTTTATTAATGTTTGCCTCCGGAATTTTTTTAGATATGGTAATAAAACACAAGCATTTTTTTTATCAGGAAGCTGTTTAAATCTGTCTCGTGAGAGTGTTAATTAAATTCTCTATTATTTTTTCCCTGTATCTGTTTCCCTTCGTTCACAGTACCTTAAATATGTGCTTAGTTTATGGTGAATCAGTTTAGTATAAATCTGAATAATTATAGGAATAAGTGTAAGTTAATAATAATATTAATAATAAAAGTAACTGCAGGTGAAATATTACTATCATAAAGAGTCATAAGGCTTAACCGAAACCTGTTACGTGACAGGAAGGTGCGAGTAAGGAACGCTGGCGGAGAGGGGGAGGGGAGGGGTGGAGAGGAAGAGTAGTGTGGGAGAAGAGAGGGAGAGTTGACCTAAACAGTCAAGGGTGAGTAGAGGCAGCAGGGGAGGGGTGGAGAGGAAGAGTAGTGTGGGAGAAGAGAGGGAGAGTTGACCTAAACAGTCAAGGGTGAGTAGAGGCAGCGTGTGGGGGCCGTGCTGGACGCCTGCTGCCGGGGGTCTGGGAGAAATTGTCGTGCGTGTCTGTGAGTCGGCGAGGGAAGGTAGGCGGACTATAGTACCTGACAAATCGTGTTATTATACTTCATCATAGCTATATTTTATATTGTACCGCGAAATACAGCACACTAGTTTTGATATGAGTTATTCATTTTCACTAATTCAAGCTTTGTATTGATTCATCTATAGTCTTACTGTTGTATGTAAAAGTTTAATGTAATTTATCAACTGGTAGTAACGTTATTAGTCATGGAAAATTTATGTAACGTTATTAAAGGATGATTTCCAATTCCCATCAATGGTGTAGTATTATAAAGCCGAAAATAGCCGCTCGAAAGCTGTTGGAACGACCTCAGATAACAGGAGTTGTATACCTCTGATGTGCCCCGACTCACGCGGACTGCTGTTAGGGCGGGTGCCTATCTTAATAACTGTATATTTTAGTATTATTACCTGATTCACGCTTCGCAATATACCTCCTGTGTGTGTGTGTGTGTGTGTGTGTGTGTGTGTGTGTGTGTGTGTGTGTGTGTGTGTGTGTGTGTGTGTGTGTGTGTGTGTGTGTGTGTGTGTGTGTGTCCGTCAGTCCGTTAATTGCGAGAAAGTATTTTGGTCTCAAGAGAACGCTGAGAGATAATTAGCTGGAGATAAAAGGAAAAGCTCTTACTATTTCCTCCCAGGTATTTCTCAGACGTTGAGCTGAGAAGTAAGTGTGGCAGAAGCGATAACTGGGAAGTGGCGCAGCTTTCAGTAATTACCATAAAGCAACTTTTACTCTCGTCTAAGAATCGTCTTTTGTTTGTTGAGAATCTACCTGGTCAGACCCTGGCTGTATTAGGGCTTCATTAACAGGATTGGTATTTTTCTGATGTGTGATATTGGTATAGAAGCTTATCCTCTGTTGCCTGTTGCGTCTGGACAACCATCTGATCAATAGAGAGAAAGGTGGGCAGACAGAGATGTTGATATAGTGAGACAGTCAGGTAGGCAAAGGGAAAAGCAGTATTAGACAGACGGAGCTACAAAGAGAAAATGATAGCGAGGGAGATAGACAGAGAGACAATTAGGCAGAGACTGAAACGGAGACTTACACAGACAAAGTGACAAAGTTTATCAGTGATAGGTCAGGCCCTTGTATTATGGACCAACCTGGCTGAAAGTTGAGTCAGTTTCTCTCCCTCTCTCTCTTATACCAATTGGTACATTTTATTTTTTAAGAGAATCCATAAGATTAGAATGAATGTAGATATTTTGTGTTACTAGAGAGTTCATAAAACACACACACACACACACACACACACACACACATACATACATACATACATACATACATACATACATACATACATACATACATACACACACACATCATTCACAATGTACAATTAACACTATAAAGGTGGTAAAGACAGCAGAACATAGTGTAAACAAGATAATAGTCGCGTACTACAACACAGGAAATGAAATAGTACTAGTAAAGTGGAAGCAGATGCATACATAAAAGTTTATAAGAATAATTCACTACGATAATACTGGTCCAAAAGTTTCCCCCTTAACAGTATATATAGTTATAATAGTAGTTATACATTCTATCAAAATAAAGGATTTGTAAAAAATAAAAATACTGGAATGAACGTCAAAAGAAAAGAGGGAAAATAAACAAATAAATAATAATAGGAGAGTTCACACGCTGTGACAAAAATTATTTTCTTTTTACTTCGGAGATTCCCCGGTCAGCAGTGTTGCCAGGTCTTGGTGATGCAGAGAAGGTACTGTCGTCCCTGCTCAGCCCGCGCGTTGAGTTGGTTATACTGATAATATGTTTTTTAAATAAACTGTATATCAACACCACAGCCTTTAACACCTTTCAACAATTCCAGGTGTACAGTTTATTATGTGAGTCATACAGGTGTACCGTTTATTATGTGAGAATCATACAGGTGTACCGTTTATAATGTGTGACTCATACAGGTGTACCGTTTATTATGTGAGGGTCATACAGGTGTACCGTTTATTATGTGAGACTCATACAGGTGTACCGTTTATTATGTGAGGGTCATACAAGTGTACCGTTTACTATGTGAGGGTCATACATGCGTACCGTTTACTATGTGAGGGTCATACATGCGTACCGTTTATTATGTGAGTCATACAGGTGTACCGTTTATTATGTGAGTCATACAGGTGTACCGTTTATTATATGAGTCATACAGGTGTACCGTTTATTATGTGAGACTCATACAGGTGTACTGTTTATTATGCGAGACTCATACATGCGTACCGTTTATTATGTGAGTCATACGGGTGTACCGTTTATTATGTGAGAATCATACAGGTGTACCGTTTATTATGTGAGTCATACAGGTGTACCGTTTATAATGTGTGACTCATACAGGTGTACCGTTTATTATGTGAGGGTCATACAGGTGTACCGTTTATTATGTGAGACTCATACAGGTGTACCGTTTATTATGTGAGGGTCAAACAAGTGTACCGTTTACTATGTGAGGGTCATACAAGTGTACCGTTTACTATGTGAGGGTCATACATGCGTACCGTTTATTATGTGAGTCATACAGGTGTACCGTTTATTATGTGAGTCATACAGGTGTACCGTTTATTATATGAGTCATACAGGTGTACTGTTTATTATGTGAGACTCATACAGGTGTACTGTTTATTATGCGAGACTCATACATGCGTACCGTTTATAATGTGAGTCATACGGGTGTACCGTTTATTATGTGAGAATCATACAGGTGTACCGTTTATTATGTGAGTCATACAGGTGTACCGTTTATTATGTGTGACTCATACAGGTGTACCGTTTATTATGTGAGTCATACAGGTCTACCGTTTATTATGCGAGACTCATACATGCGTACCGTTTATTATGTGAGTCATACAGGTACCGTTTATTATGCGAGACTCATACAGGTGTACCGTTTATTGGTGTGAGTCATACAGGTGTACCGTTTATTATGCGAGACTCATACAGGTGTAACGTTTATTATGTGAGCTCATAAGGTGTACCGTTTATTGCGTGAGTCATAAGAGGTCTACCGGGGTTTATTATGCGAGACTCATACATGCGCATTCGCTTTATTATGTGAGTCATACAGGTGTACCGTTTATTATGCGAGACTCATACATGCGTACCGTTTATTATGTGAGTCAAACAGGTGTACCGTTTATTATGTGAGAATCATACAGGTGTACCGTTTATTATGTGTGACTCATACAGGTGTACCGTTTATTACTTGAGGGTCATACAGGTGTACCGTTTATTACTTGAGGGTCATACAGGTGTACCGTTTATTACTTGAGGGTCATACAGGTGTACCGTTTATTATGCGAGACTCATACATGCGTACCGTTTATTATGTGAGTCAAACAGGTGTACCGTTTATTATGTGAGAATCATACAGGTGTACCGTTTATTATGTGAGAATCA
Organism: Homarus americanus; assembly: GCF_018991925.1. NCBI lineage: Eukaryota > Metazoa > Arthropoda > Malacostraca > Decapoda > Nephropidae > Homarus > Homarus americanus. The sequence continues at coordinate 9,388 of NW_024736837.1, forward strand.
TACAGGTGTACCGTTTATTATGTGTGACTCATACAGGTGTACCGTTTATTATGCGAGACTCATACATGCGTACCGTTTATTATGCGAGTCATACAGGTGTACCGTTTATTATGCTAGATCATGATGCAGTGTACCGTTTATTATGCGAGTCATACAGGTGTACCGTTTATTATGTGAGACTCATACATGCGTACCGTTTATTATGTGAGTCATACAGGTGTACCGTTTATTATGTGAGTCATACAGGTGTACCGTTTATTATGTGAGACTCATACATGCGTACCGTTTATTATGTGAGTCATACAGGTGTACCGTTTATTATGTGAGTCATACAGGTCTACCGTTTATTATGTGAGTCATACAGGTGTACCGTTTATTATGTGAGTCATACAGGTGTACTGGGTTTATTATGCGAGACTCATACATGCTGCACTGCTTATTATGTGAGTCATACAGGTCTACCACGTTTATTATGCGAGACTCATACATGCGTACCGCGACATTTTTTACTTTTTATCCTCTTCGCCACTGATCGGCTTGTTAGCCGCTTGGGCGATCGGTCACGACTCTTTTCCTTTATATTCTTCACCAAAAGGTCGGCTCGCTAGCCGCCCGGGCGATCGGTCACGTCTCTGTCACGCACTGTTGGCAAATACTGGGCATGCACCGGCTCCTGAATGTACCTGAACCCGCTCCAGTGTTGGTCAAGTCTTCTCTTGAAAGAGCTCACACTCGGTGCCGTCACAACACTTTCTGGTAGATTGTTCCAAGAGTTTACACCCCTCACTCCGAAAAAGTTTGCCCTCACGGTTTTCCGGACTTGCGGCTTCTTCAATCTTGAGCTGTGACCCCTTGTGGGGCGAGCGTCCGCCAGCTCCAAGTAAGGACACTCAACTGAGTAGTGCCCCCTGAGATGCTTATAAACCTCAACCAGGTCCCCCCTTGCCCGTCTGTAGTATAAGCTAGGCAAGTTCAGGCGCTCCAATCTCGCAGGGTAGCTGAGATGCCGAAGTGCAGGCACCAGCTTGGTGGCCCTCCTTTGAACATTTTCAACCAACTGACAGTCCCTAGCATATCTCGGGAACCAGATGGGGTGACAGTACTCCAGATGGGGAAGCACTTCACTCCTGAAGATCGTCACGAGGGACGGACCGTCTAGATATCTGAACGACCTTCTTATAAGACCCAATAATTTATTTGCCTGATTTACCTTCTTCTCACAATGGCCCGAGAACTTCAGCTCATTGTCAACATACACACCTAGGTCCTTCTCACACACAGTCTCAACTAGTACATTTTCTTCATCCTGTTGGGACATATGGTACGCCTCCTTACCGTTGGTACGCCCCAGGTGCATCCTCTTACACTTCGTGACATTGAATCTCAGCAGCCATTCCTTCGACCATTCCTGGAGCCCACAGAGGTCCTTCTGCAGCTCTTCACAGTCCGCTTGGTTCTTAATTTCCCGAAATAACTTGGCGTCATCGGCAAACATTTGCATGGAGGAGTGTACAACGTCAGGCATATCATTTATGAAACAAACAAACAACAGCGGGCCCAATACACTACCCTGCGGTACCCACTTGTTACAGGTACAGATGACGATTTCGTGCCATTAATCACCACACATTGCTTGCGGTCATGTAGAAAGTCTTCTATCCACGCTAGGACATTTCCCCGAATTCCGTACCCTTCCAGTTTGATTTTCAGCCTTTCGTGGGGTACACTGTCGAAAGCCTTGGCAAAATCTAGGTAAATATT
>NW_024736838.1:0-92624 GCF_018991925.1 Homarus americanus
TACTGGACCAGGAACTTTGTTATACTCGATCAGGGGATATATAATACTCGATCAGGGACTTTTTATACTAAACCAGAGGACTTTGTTATACTCGATCAAGGGATATGTTATACTCGATCAGTGGACTTGTTATACTCGATTAGGGAATTGTTATACTCGATGAGGGCTTTGTTATACTCGACAAGGGACTTTTTATACTCGATCAAGAAACTTTGTTATACTTAGACGAGAATTTGTTATACTCGATCAGGGACTTTCTTATACTCGTCCAGCTTTTATACGATCAGGGGACTTGTAATACTCGATCAGGGACTATGTCCTACTCGATCAGGGCCCATTACTATACTCGAACAAGGAACTTTGTTATAATCGATCAGGGACTTTGTTATATGGACAGAGACTTTATACCCGATGAGGGCTTTGTTATACTCGATCAAAGGGACTTTAGTTATACTCGATCAGGGGACTTGCTATACTCGACAGGGCCTTTGTTATACTCGATCAGGGACTTTTTATACTCGATAAGAGGAATTTGTTATACTCGATCAGGGACTTTACTTCTCGATCAGGCCCTTGCTATACTCAACCAGGGGATTCTTATATAATCGATCAGGGATTCTTACTATGCTCGATATCGGGACATTGTTATACTTGGCCAGGGACTATTTATACTCGATCAGGACTTTGTTATACTAGACCAGGAACTTGTTATACTCGACCAGGGGACTTTCGTTATACTCGACCGAGACCTTTTATAATCAATCAGGATCTTTATACTCGACTGAGGATCTTTCTATACTAAACAGAGACCTTATTATAAACTCGATCAAGGATATGTTATAATCAATCAGGACTTATTATACCGACCAGGAAACTCTTGTTATACCGATAAGACCCAAACTCACAACTTCGTTATACTCGACCCAAAAGGACTTTGTTATCTCGATCAAGGGAATTTTGTTATACTCCGATCAGGGACCGTTCATACTCGATCAGGGCCCTTTGCTATAAATCGATCACCGACTTTGTTATACTCGATAAGGGGACTTTATACCCGATAGGGGACTTTGTAATACCGTCCAGGGACTTCATACTCCTCGATCATGACTTTTTTATACACCCACCAGGGAACTTTGTTATACTCGATCAGGGGACTTTGTTATAATCGATAACGGGAATTCCTTATACTCGATAAGAGATCTTGTAATACTCGATAAGGGAATTTGCTTACCTCGATAAGGGCACTTTACTAGACCCAAACAGGACTTTGATATAATCGACCAGGGACTTTGTTATAATTTCGACATTAGATGCTTAGCGAGTACTCGATCAGTATTTCGTTATACCGATGAGGCCTTTCTTATACTTCCAAATAGGGACTTTGTTATACTGATCACTGGACTTGTTATACCTTCCGATAAGGGTCTTTGTATCACCTGATGTAAGGAATTTGCCATACTCGATAAGGACTAAGTTAGACTCGAACAGGGGACTTTGTTATAATTTGATCACCGGATTTGTTATACCGATAAGGGCCCTTTGTACTCGATAAGGAATTTCTCTGCCACATCGATAAGGACTTTATAGTCTCGAACAGGGCCTTGTTATACTAGATTTGGGACTCGGTTATACTCGGTCTAGGGGTCTTTGTTTACACGTCCAGTGTATTTCGGTTATATTTACATCAGGGGACTTTGTTTATACTCGATCAAGGACTTGTCTTACCTGATGAAGGTCTTTAATTTCAGGACATTGTTATAATCGACTAGATATTGGTTTTTGAGTCTGATCTGGGGACTTTTGTTTATACTGCGCCATGAGACGTTGGTTATACTCGGGGATGAGGGGATATGTTATACTCGATCAGGTCTGTTATATTGAACCAGGGGACTTTGTTTTCCCCGATCAGGGGACTTTGTTATACTCGTCCACGGGCTTTGGGTATACTCAGATCAGGGGACCTTTTGTTATACTGATCACAATTTTGTTATACTCGACAAGGGGACTTTTTATACTTGACCAATGGATCCTTGTTATACTCGATGAGGGCCTTTGTTAGAGATTTCATGATCTGGGGACTTTGTTATAGCCTGATCAGGGATTCTTTATACTTGGACCAATGGACTTGTTATATCAATTTAGGGACTTTTGTTATAATCGATCAGGGTATTCTTGTTTTGGTTCGATCTGTATCTCCTGGTTATACTGCGCCAGAAGACGTTGTTATACTCGATGAGGATATGATATACTCGGCCCAGGGCTCTCTGTTATATTGGTCCAGGAACTTGTTATACCGATCAGGGACTTTTGTTATACTCGTCCATGGGGCTTTATATGCTCGACGAAAATTCTGCTATGGCACGGGTCAGGAACGTTGTTATACCGATCAGGGACTTTGTTGAGGCTGACCAGGGACTTTGTTATACTCGTCCGTGGGGGGCTTTAGTTATATTAGGATTCTAGGACTTGTTATTATCGAATTAGGACTTTTTATTATACTAGACCAGAGGCCTTTTCTTATGCTCAGGTCGGGTGAGTTTGTTATAATCGATAAGTGACTTTGTTATACTGGATCTTGGGGACTTTATACTGGCCAGGAGCGGTTATACCTGATCAGGATATGTTATACTCGATCAGGACTTTTTTATACTTGACCAGAGGACTTATATTATACTCGATCAGGGATATGTTATACTCGGATCAGTGGACTTTGGTTATACCTCGATTAGGGGGCATTTAAAATATACTTCCGATGAGGGCTGGTTATACCAATCTGAAATTTTGTTATACCTGCTGATCAGGCAACTTAAGGTACCAACCAGGACTTTTTAAAATTAATCATGGACTTTCGTCAAGTCTGTAATGTAATTTTGTTATACTCGATCAGGATAAGTGTTATACCGATCAGGGGACCTTGTTATACTCAACAAGAGACTTTCTTATACTGGATAAGGACTTTTGTTATGCCCAATCAGGACTTTTGTTATGCCTCGATTAGGGGCCTTGTTATGGCCTTCCCGATGAGGGGGCTAAGAGTACCTCGACAAGGGACTTTGTTATACCAGATTCAGGGAACTTTGTTATACCAACCAGGACTTTAAATTAATCAGGATCTTATTACATCGCCTGAACCAGGGAATTTGTTATTCATGATCAGATATGTTATACTCGATCAGGACTTTGTTATACTAACCAGAGGATTCTTGTTATACTCTGATCGGGGGATTTTGTTATACCAATCACGGACTTTGTTATACTCGATGAGGGTTTGGTTATCCTCGATCAGGGACTTGTTATACTCGACCAGGACTTTGTTATAGTCGATCAGGGGACTTTGTTATACTCTCGACCAGAGGGCTTGTTTATACCGATCAGGGGATATGTTATACCGATGAGGGATTTTCTATACTTGATTAGGGACTGTTATACTCGATCAGGGGAATTTTGTTATACTCCATTAGAGGACTTGCTAAGTACTCTGACCTAGCCTTTTGTTATACTCGATAAGCAGCAATCCTTGTTTTACTCGACCAAGGGATTCTTGTTAATTTCGATCATGGACTTTGTTATGACTCGGATCAGGATTTAGTTATACTCAGGTGCTTTGTTATACCTGATCAGGGGATTCTTATATATCAATCAGGGGACTTTTATACCCCGATCAGGGACTTTGTTATATTTCGATCAGGGGACTTCTGTTATCTCGATCAGGGGACTTTTGTTATACTGACCAGGGCCTTTGTTACACTCGATCAGGGACTTTGTTATACTGATATGTGACTTTGTTATACTGGAGCAAGAGGGAATTTGTTATACCATCAGACTTGTCTTTATCAGCATCAGAGCCCTTGCTGCTCTCGACCAGGGACTTGATATAAACGATCAGGGACTTTTGTTATACTCGATATGGGGACTTTGTTAACCAAATAGGTGGACTTATACTGATCAGGGACTTGTTATACTCGATCAGGGATTCTTATATACTCGATCTGGGGACTTTATACTCGACCTTTAGGGCTCTGTTATACTCGATCACCGGACTTCAAGAGTACTGATAAGGAGTCTTTTGTAATACTTCCGGATATAACTTGTTATAATGATAAGGGGACTTTGCTTAATCGATCAGGTGACTTGTTATACCTCTAAGGAGCCTCTCTAATACTCGACTGAAAGTCTTGTTATCCTGATTCCAAGTTCTTTTACCGTGTTCAGGTTCTTTGTTATACTCGTCCAGTAGGCTTTGTTATACTAGATCAGGGGATCTTGTTATACTTTATCAGACTTTTGTCTTACCGATCAGAGTGACTTTGTTATACTGATCAGGACTTTTTATACCGGATAAGAGAATTTGTTATACGCGATCAGAGGACTTTGCCCTTACTCTGGATCAGGGCCCTTGCTATACTCAACCAGGGGACTTTGGAATCGATCAGGACTTTGCTATGCTTGATAAGTGGGGGACTTTGTTATACTTCAATAGGGACATTTTTTACCTCCGAATAGGGACTTTGTTATTTCTAGTATCAGGGAACTTTTGTTGGTTCTCGACCAGGGACTTTTGTTATACTCGGTCAGGACTTTGTTATAACTGTAATCAGGGACTTTGTTATGCTCGATCTGGGGACTTATAATCGATCAGGGGACTTGTTTTGTTCGATCTTGGGACTTTGTTATACTGCGCCAGAGACGTTGTTATACCGATGAGGATATGATATACCGACCAGGGCTCCGTTATATTGGTCCGCAGAAACTTTGTTATACTCGATCAGACTTTGGTTATGTTACCGATCAGGGACTCTTGTTATACTCGTCCAGGGGCTTTGTTATGCTCGATCTAGGACTTGTTTACCGTCAGGAAACGTTGTTATACTCGATTAGGTGGACTTTGTTATACTGACCAGGGGATCTCTGCTCTCGTCCAGGGGCTTTATATATTAGATCAGGGGACTTTGTTATTTTCGGACCAGGGATTTTGTTATATTGACCAGAGGCCTATACCGTCGGGTGATTTTGTTATGTAATCGATCAGGGACTTTGTTAAGTGCTCGATCTAGACTTGGTGCTATAATGCCTGAGACTTTATTATACCGATCAGGGATATGTTATACCCGATCAGGGACTTGTTATACTGGCCAGGAACTTTGTTATACTAGATCAGGGACTCTGTTATACTCGATCAGGGGACTTTGTTATACCCGTCCAGGGGCTTTGTTGTACCCGATCAGGGCTTTGTACCCTACTCCTAGGGGGCTTTGTTATATTCGGAAAAGGGGACTTTGCTACCTCGATCAGGACTTTTATCATACTTTAGACCAGAGGACTCTTGTTATACCGATCAGAGTGATATGTTATACCGATCAGGGGGCTTTGTTATACTCGGGATGAGGGGACTTGCTATACTCGACCAGGGACTTTGTTATACTGACCAGGGACTTTTGTTATACTCGATCAGGTGATTTGTTATACTCGATCAGGGACTTTTGTTATACCTTTCACTTAGGGTCTTTTTTTATACCCCATCAGGACTTTGCTAAACTCGATGAGGGGCCCTGGTTACTCTGATCAGGGATCTTTTGGTCATACTCTCGACCAGAGGACTTGGTTATACCCGATCAGAGATGGTACTAGGATCAGGGACTTTGGTCATACCCGACTGCAGAGGACTTTTGTTATACTCAATCATCAGAGGATATGTTATAACCCATCAGAGTGGCTTACAGCCTCGTTGAGGGACTTTGCCATACTTTAATTAGGACTTTGTTACAATGGACCAGACCTTTTGTTATACCCATCAGGTGACTTTGTTATACCGGATCAGGGATCTCTTATATACTCATTTAGGCTATTTTATACCAACAGATTCTTTGTTATACCTTTATCAGAGACTTTTTGTCTTATTCTCGATCAGGCCCTTTGCTGAAGGTACTTTTATCAGGACTTTTGTTATAATCGGATTGATATTTGTTATGCTCATATGGGGACTTTTGTTATATCAAATAGGGACTTTTTTATACTGTATCAGAGTGACCTTTGTTATGCCCATCACGACCCTTTTGTTATACCTTTATCAGGAACTTTTTATACCGTAATTGCGAGGGCCCTTTAAGAAGTACCTCGCATCAGTATACGTTATTCTCTTTGTGGTTCTGTTATACCTTATAAGGAAATATTTTATACCTTTATAAATGATTTAATGTTAATTCCTAACAGGGACTTTATACCCACCAGGACCTTGAATATACCTCGATCAGAGGCGTTATACCGATCAGGGACTTTATATTCTCGCATCAGGGACTTGTTATACTTGATTAGGGGACTCTTGTTATACTTCCGATCAGGGACTCGTTATACTCGTCCAGGGGCTTTTGGTTATACTTTGATCAGAGGACTTTGTTATACTCGACCAGGGGGTCTTTGTTATGCCTGATTAGAAAACTTTGTTGTTTATACTCGACCAGGACTTTTGTTATACTCCACCAGAGAATTGTTATACTCGATCAGGGACATAAGTTATACCGATCAGGGACTTGCTATACCTGTTTAGGGGACTCTTGTTATACCTGGGCCGGCGCTTTATACACCAGCATCAGAGACCTTGCTATACCATGAAGAGGAATTTCATCGATCAGGAACCCGCTATACTCAACCAGAGCAGACTTTTGTTAAGCACCGATTAGGGACTTTGTTATGCTCGATCTGGGGACTTTATGCTAAATCAAATAGAGACGTTATATAATTGTATCAGACATGTTATACTCGATCAGGGACCTTTTTGTTATACTAGAGCAGGACTTTGTTACCCCATCGTGGACTCTTGTTATACTCGATCAATGAACTTTGGTTATACTCATCCAGGGGCTTTGTTATACTCAGATCAGGGACTTTTGTTATACTCGATCAGGGACTTTGTCTTAATCGATCGGTGGGCCCTTCCTATACTTACCGGGGGACTTTGTTATAATCGATCAAGGGTCAGCTGGTATGCTCGTATCTAGGACTTGTTATTCTGGGCAAGGGGGCTTTTATACACGATCAGGGACTTGTTATTCGGACCAGAGGACATTTTATAATGATTAGGACTTTGTTATACCGATTAGGGACTTTTGTTGTTAACTCGATCAGGGACCTTGTTATTCTCTTTATCAGGGCCTTTGTTATACTCGATTAGGGATTCCGTTATACTAGATATGGACCTTGTTATACCTTCGATAAGGGAATTTGTTATACCGATAAGGGACTTTGTTAGACCTGAACAGGGGAGCTTGTTATACCTTTAATCAGGGACTTTTGTTATACTCGATTAGGCGGCTGTTGGTAATCGTTCAGGGACTTTCTTATGCTCGATGTGGGGCCTTTGTTATACCACATGGATAAGGGCCTTTGTTATACTAGATCAGGGACTTTTGCTATACTCGACCAGGGACTTTTGTTTAATGGAGCAGGGGTATTGTTATACTCGATCAGGGACTTTGTTATACTCGAGCAGGGAGCTTTGTTATACCCGATTAGCGGACTTTGTTATACTCGATCAGGAGGCTTTGTTATACCAGGATCAGGGACTTTGCTATTCCTACAGGGGCTTTGTTATACTCGATTAGGGACTTTTGCTATACTCGATCAGGAGGCTTTTGTTATATCTTTAGATCAGGGGACTTTGTTATACCTTTGTTATGAGCTTTGTTATACCTGATTAGTGGACTTTGTTATACCTGGATCAGGAGGCTTTGTTATATTCGATCAGGGGACTTTTGCTATACCGACCAGGGACTTGTTGTACCTTTAACAGGAGACTTGTTATACTCGTATCAGGGACTTTTTTGTTATACCCGATTAGGCGGCTTTGTTATACTCGATCATCAGGAGGCTTTGTTATACTCTCATCAGGGACTTTGCTTTACTCACCAGGGTACTTATTATACTTTGAGCAGGAGGCTTTGTTATACCTTTAGGATCAGGGTTTCTGTGGTTTACTCACCAGAGGCTGTTATACCCTAATTAGGACTTTGCTACATTTGGAGCAGGGCTGCTTACATTTTCAGGATTAGGGGACTTTTGTTATACCTTAGATCAGGAGGCTTTGTTATATTCGATCAGGAGACTATGTTATACCTCGAGCAGGGGCTTTGCTATACAAGATTGGGGACTTTATACCTGATCAGGAGGTTTTGTTATATTCGATCAGGGACTTTTGCTATACTCGACCAGGGGACTTGTTATACTCCCGAAATAGGACTTTGTTATACTTTGACCAGGGACTTTTGTTAATCGATTAGGGACTTGTCACGCTCGATCAGGGGACTTTTGTTATACTGGACCAGGGACTTTATATACTCGATCATGGGACTTTGTTATACTCGATCAGGAACTTATATACTCGTCCAGGGGCTTTGTTATATTCGGGATTAGGGCCGGTTATACTCGATCAGGGACTTGTTTTAACTCCATCAGGGACATTGTTTGCTCTGGATCTGGGACTTTGTTATACTCGATCAGTGGACTTTCCTATATTTGACCAATGGACTTTGCTAAACCTCGATGAGAGGCCTTGGTTATACCGATCAGGGACCTTTTGTCATACTCTCTCTACCAGAGGACTTTGTTATACTCGATCAGAGGATATGTTATACTCGATCTGGGGACTTTTGTCATACCTTTGACCAGAGGACTTTTGTTATACTCGATCAGAGGATATGTTATACTCGATCAGGGACTTTGGTCATAATTTTGACCAGAGTGATCTTTTTGTTATAATTTTATCAGAGGATATGTTATACTCGATCAGGGCTTTGTTATACTCGATGAGGGACTTTGCTATACCGATCAGGGACTTGTTATACTCGATCAGGACTTTGTTATACTCGCCACGGGCTTTCTTATACTCGATCAGGGGATTCTTTGTTATACTCGACAGAAGAATTTTACTACCTCGATCAGCCCTTGCCATACTCGACCAGGATTCTTGTTATAATCGATCAGGTACTCTTTGTTATGCTCGATATGGGGATCTCGGTTACCGGGCCATGGGACCTTTTTATACTTTCTATCAGAGGACTTGTTATACTTTGTATCACCGGACTTTTGTTATACCTTTATCAGGAATCCTTTTTTATACTCTAATTGCGAGGCTTTTGTTATACTCTCTATCAGGGACTTTGTTATACTGAAAAAGGGACTTTTGTTATACCTTTATAAGGGGAATATTTTATACTTATAATGGGATTTAATGTTAGACTCGAATTAGGACTTTGTTATACTCTTTAATCAGGGACTTTTAGTTATACCTGGATCAGGGATATGTTATAATTGATCAGGGGACTTGTTATACTCGATCAGGGACTTTTGTTATACTTGATTAGGGACTTTGTTATACTCGATTAGGGACTTTTGTTATACTCTCGGCCCAGGGGCTTTATATACTTGGATCAGAGGACTTTGTTATACTCTCACCAGGGCCTTGTTAAGTGCTCGAGATTGAAAACTTTTGTTATACTCTTGACCAGGGACTTTTGTTATACTCCACCAGAGACTTGTTATACTCTCGATCAGGGGATATGTTATACTCGATCAGGGGACTTGTTATACCGATGAGGGGACTTCGTCTTACTCGAACAGAACCTTTGTTATACCGCATCAGGAATTTTGGTTATAATCAAGATTAGGGAACTTTATATGCTCTATCTGGGGACTTTTGTTAAACTGGGCCAGGAGACGTTGTTATACCCGGGATCAGGATAGGTTATACCGCATCAGACTTTGTTATACTGGAGCAGGGGACTTTGTTATACCTCTATCAGGGACTTTTGTTATACCAATCAGGAGGCTTTGTTATACTCGATCAGGACTTTATACTCAGCAGGCTTTTGTTATACTCGATTTTTGACTTTGTTAAGTACCGATCAGGAGGCTTTGCTATATTCGATCAAGGGACTTTGTTATACCCGAGCAGGGGCTTTGTTATACTCGATTAGGGACTTGTTATACCCGATCAGGAGGCTTTGTTATACCCGATCAGGGACTTGCTATACTCGACCAGGGACTTTGTTATACTCCTAACAGGGACTTTTGTTATACTCTCGGGACCAGGGACTTTTGTTATACTCACTTGGCGGCTTTGTTATACTCGATCAGGAGGCTTTGTTATACCGTATCAGGGACTTTGCTATACTCGACTCAGGGGACTTTGCTATACCTTGTTATAGGGCTTTTGTTATACCTTTATTAGGGACTTTGTTATACCCCATCAGGAGGCTTTGCTATATTCCTATCAGGGGACTTTTGTTATACCTTTATAGGGCTTTGTTATACCTTTAGGGATTAGGGACTTTTGTTATATCGATCAGGAGGCTTTATAATTCGGATCAGGGACTTTGCTATACCTTAATTCAGGACTGTTATACTCGACCAGGGGACTTTGTTATACTCGATTAGGCGGCTTTGTTATACTCGATCAGGGGACTTTCTTATACTCGACGAGGGGCCTTTGTTATACTCGATCAGAGGCCTTTGTTATACTAGATGAGGGGACTTTGTTACACTCGATTAGGGGCCTTTTTTGGACTCGATGAGGGGCCTTTGTTATACTAGATCAGGAGACTTTGTTATACTCGATCAGGTGACTTTCTTATACTCGAGCAGGGGGCTTTGTTATATTCGATCAGGGGACTTTGTTATACTCGATTTGGAGGCTTTGTTATTCTTGATCAGGGGACTTTGCTATATTCGACCAGGGGACTTTGTTATACACGAACCGGGGACTTTGTTATACTCGACCAGGGGACTTTTTTATACTTGACCAATGGACTTTGTTATATTCGATTAGGGGACTTTGTTATACTCGATCAGGGGACTTTGTTATACTCGAGCAGGGGACTTTGTTATACTCGATCAGGGGATTTTTTATACTCGACCAGAGGACTTTGTTATACTCGAACCAGGGGACGTTTTTATACTTGACCAATTGACTTTGTTCTACTCAATGAGGGGCCTTTGTTATACTCGATCAGGGGACTTTGTTATACACGACCAGGAGACTTTGTTATACGCGATCAGGGGACTTTTTTATACTCGACCAGAGGACTTTGTTATACTCGATCAGGGGATATGTTATACTCGATCATGGGACTTTGTTATACTCAACCAGAGGACTTTGTTATACTCATTCAGGGGACTTTGTTATACTCGATTAGGGGCCTTTGATATATTTTATGAGGGGGTTTTGTTATACTCGTCCAGGGGACTTTGTTATACTCGATCAGGGGACTTTGTTATACTCGATCAGGGGATATGTTATACTCGATCAGGGGTCTTTGTTATACTTGATTAGGGGACTTTGTTTTACTCGATTAGGGGACTTTGTTATACTTGATCAGAGGACTTTGTTATACTCGACCAGGTGCCTTTGTTATGCTCGATTAGAAAACTTTGTTATTATCGACCAGGGGACTTTGTTATACTCCACCAGGGCCTTTGTTATACTCGATCAGGGGATATGTTATACTCGATCAGGGGACTTTGTTATACTCGGTAGAGGGGACTTTGTTATACTCGTCCAGGGGGCTTTGTTATACTAGGATCAAAGGACTTTGTTATACTCGATGAGGGGACTTTGTCTTACTCGATCAAGGCCCTTTGTTATACTCGACCAGGGGACTTTGTTATAATCGATTAGGGGACTTTGTTATGCTCGATCTGGGCACTTTGTTAAACTGGGCCAGGAGACGTTGTTATACTCGATCAAGGGATATGTTATACTCGATCAGGGGACTTTGTTATACTGGACCAGGGGACTTTGTTATACTCATCCAGGGGGCTTTGTTATACTCGATCAGAGGACTTTGTTATACTCGATCAGATGACTTTGTCTTACTCGATCAGGGCCGTTTGCTATACTCGACCGGGAGACTTTGTTATAATCGATCAGTGGACTTTGGTATGCTCGATCTAGGGACTTTATTATACTGGGCAAGCGGACTTTTTTATATTCGATCAGGGGACTTTGATACACTGGACCAGGGGACATTTTTATACTCGATTAGGGGACTTTGTTATACTCAATCAAGGGACTTTTGTTACACTCGATTAGGGGACTGTGTTATACTCGACGAGGGGCCTTTGTTATACTCGATTAGGGGACTTTGTTATACTCGATAATGGGACTTTGTTAAACTGGACCAGGTGACTTTTTTATACTTGATCAGGGGACTTTGTCATATTCGACCAGAGGATTTTGTTATACTCGATCAGAGGATATGTTATACTCGAACAGGGGACTTTGTTATACTCGATTAGGGGACTTTGTTATACTTGATTAGGGGACTTTGTTATACTCGATCAGGGGACTTTGTTATACTTGATCAGAGGACTTTGTTATAATCGACAAGGGGCCTTTGTTATGCTCGATTAGAAAACTTTGTTATACTCGACCAGGGGACTTTGTTATACTCCACCAGGGACTTTGTTATACTCGATCAGGGGATATGTTATACTCGACCACGGGACTTTGTTATACTCGATCAGGGGACTCTTTTATACTCGATGAGTGGCCTTTGTTATACTCGATCAGGGGCCTTTGTTATACTAGATCAGGGGACTTTGTTATACTCGATTTGAGGCCTTTTTTGGACTCGATCAGGGAACTTTGTTATACTCGAGCAGGGGGCTTTGTTATACTCGATCAGGGAACTTTGCTATACTCGATCAGGAGGCTTTGTTATACTCGATGAGGGGACTTTGCTATACTCTACCTGGGGACTTCGTTATACTCGAACAGGGGGCTTTGTTATACTCGATTAGGGGACTTCATTATACTCGATCAGGAGGCTTTGTTATACTCCATCAGGGGACTTTGCTATACTCGAAAAGGGGACTTTGTTATACTCGATTAGGGGACTTTGTTATACTCGACCAGGGAACATTTTTATACTTGACCAATGGAGTTTGTTATACTCGATGAGGGGCCTTTGTTATACTCGACCAGGAGACTTTGCTATAGTCGACGAGGGGACTTTCTTATACTCGATTAAGGGACTTTGTTATACTCGACTAGGGACTTTGTTATACTCGATCAGGGGACCTTGTTATACTCGATTAGGGGACTTTGTTATACTCGATGAGGAGGCTTTGTTATACTCGACCAGGGGACTTTGCTATAGTCGACCAGGGGACTATGCTATAGTCGACCAGGGGACTTTGTTATACTCGATTAGGGGACTTTGTTATACTCGATTAGGGGACTTTGTTATACTCGATAATGGGACTTTGTTAAACTGGACCAGGTGACTTTTTTATACTCGATCAGGGGACTTTGTCATATTCGACCAGAGGATTTTGTTATACTCGATCAGGGGACATGTTATACTCGAACAGAGGACTTTGCTATACTCGATTAGGGGACTTCATTATACTCGATCAGGAGGCTTTGTTATACTCCATCAGGGGACTTTGCTATACTCGAAAAGGGGACTTTGTTATACTCGATTAGGGGACTTTGTTATACTCGACCAGGGAACATTTTTATACTTGACCAATGGAGTTTGTTATACTCGATGAGGGGCCTTTGTTATACTCGTCCAGGAGACTTTGCTATAGTCGACGAGGGGACTTTGTTATACTCGATTAAGGGACTTTGTTATACTCGACTAGGGACTTTGTTATACTCGACCAGAGACTTTGTTATACTCGATTAGGGGACTTTGTTATACTCGATTAGGGGACTTTGTTATACTCGATGAGGAGGCTTTGTTATACTCGACCAGGGGACTTTGCTATAGTCGACCAGGTGACTTTGTTATACTCGATTAGGGGACTTTGTTATACTCGATTAGGGGACTTTGTTATACTCGATAATGGGACTTTGTTAAACTGGACCAGGTGACTTTTTTAAACTCGATCAGGGGACTTTGTCATATTCGACCAGAGGATTTTGTTATACTCGAT
The DNA here is from genome assembly GCF_018991925.1 of Homarus americanus. Lineage (NCBI taxonomy): Eukaryota > Metazoa > Arthropoda > Malacostraca > Decapoda > Nephropidae > Homarus > Homarus americanus. The sequence continues at coordinate 13,936 of NW_024736838.1, forward strand.
CAGGGGACATGTTATACTCGAACAGAGGACTTTGCTATACTCGATCAGGGGACTTTGTTATACTTGATTAGGGGACTTTGTTATACTCGATCAGGGGACTTTGTTATACTTGATCAGAGGACTTTGTTATACTCGACAAGGGGCCTTTGTTATGCTCGATTAGAAAACTTTGTTATACTCGACCAGGGGACTATGTTATACTCCACCAGGGACTTTGTTATACTCGATGTGGGATATGTTATACTCGACCACTGGACTTTGTTATACTCGATTAGGCGGCTTTGTTATACTCGATTTGAGGCCTTTTTTGGACTCGATCAGGGGACTTTGTTATACTCGAGCAGGGGGCTTTGTTATACTCGATCAGGGGACTTTGTTATACTCGATCAGGAGGCTTTGTTATACTCGATGAGGGGACTTTGCTATACTCGACCTGGAGACTTCGTTATACTCGAACAGGGGGCTTTGTTATACTCGTTTAGGGGACTTTGTAATTCTCGATGAGGAGGCTTTGTTATACTCCATCAGGGGACTTTGCTATACTCGAAAAGGGGACTTTGTTATACTCGATTAGGGGACTTTGTTATACTCGACCAGGGAACATTTTTATACTTGACCAATGGAGTTTGTTATACTCGATGAGGGGCCTTTGTTATACTCGACCAGGGGGCTTTGCTATAGTCGACCAGGGGACTTTGTTATACTCGATTAAGGGGCTTTGTTATATTCGACTAGGGACTTTGTTATACTCGATCAGGGGACTTTGTTATACTCGATTAGGGGACTTTGTTATACTCGATGAGGAGGCTTTGTTATACTCGACCAGGGGACTTTGCTATAGTCGAACAGGGGACTTTGTTATACTCGATTAGGGGACTTTGTATACTCGACCAGAGGACTTTGTTATACTCGTCTAGGGGGCTATTTTATACTCGATTAGGGGACTTTGTTATTCTCGATCAGGGGACTTTGTCTTACTCGATCAGGGCCCTTTGCTATACTCGACCGGGGGACTTTGTTATAAACGATCAGGGTACTTTGGTATGCTCGATCTAGGGACTTTATTATACTGGGCCAGGGAACTTTTTTATACTCGATTAGGGGACTTTGTTACACTGGACCAGGGGACATTTTTATACTCGATAAGGGGACTTTGTTATTCTCGAGCAGGGGACTTTTGTTACACTCGATCAGGGGACTTTGTTATACTCGATCAGGGGACTTTCTTATACTCGATTAGAGGCCTTTTTTGGACTCGACCAAGGGACTTTTTTATACTCGAGCATTGGGCTTTGTTATACTCGATGAGGGGACTTTGTTATACTCGATCAGGAGGCTTTGTTATACTCGATCAGGGGTCTTTGCTATATTCGACCAGGGGACATTGTTATACTCGATCAGGGGACTTTGTTATACTCGACCAGGGATCTTTTTTATACTTGACCAATGGACTTTGTTTTACTCGATGAGGGGCCTTTGTTATACTCGATGAGGGGACTTTGTTATACTCGTGCATGGGATTTTGTTATACTCGATCAGGGGACTTTTTTATACTCGACCAGAGGACTTTGTTATACTCAATCAGGAGATATGTTATACTCGATCAGGGTGACTTTGTTATACTCAACCAGGGGACTTTGTTATACCCTATCAGGGGACTTTGTCATACTCGACCAGAGGACTTTGTTATACTCGATCGGAGGATATGTTATACTCGATTAGGGGACTTTGTTATACTCAACCAGGGGACTTTGTTATACTCTATCAGGGGACTTTGTCATACTCGACCAGAGGACTTTGTTATACTCGATCGGAGGATATGTTATACTCGATCAGAGGATATGTTATACTCTATCAGGGGACTTTGTCATACTCGACCAGAGGACTTTGTTATACTCGATCGGAGGATATGTTATACTCGATTAGGGGACTTTGTTATACTCAACCAGGGGACTTTGTTATACTCTATCAGGGGACTTTGTCATACTCGACCAGAGGACTTTGTTATACTCGATCGGAGGATATGTTATACTCGATTAGGGGACTTTGTTATACTCGATCAGGGGACTTTGTTATACTCGATCAGAGGATATGTTATACTCGATCAGGGGTCTTTGTTATACTCGACCAGGGGACTTTTTTATACTTGATCAGGGGACTTTGTCTTACTCGACCAGAGGCCTTTGTTATACTCGATCGGGGGACTTTGTTATACTCGATGAGTGGACTTTACTATATTTGACCAATGGACTTTGCTATACTCGATGAGGGGCCTTTGTTATACTCGATCAGGGGACTTTGTTATACTCGACCAGAGGACTTTCTTATACTCGATCAGGTGATATGTTATACTCGATCAGGGGACTTTGTTATCCTCGATCAGAGGCCTTTGTTATAATCGACGAGGGGCCTTTTTTTTACTTGATTAGAAAACTTTGTTATACTCGACCAGGAGACTTTGTGATACTCGATCAGGGGACTTTGTTATACTCCAGCCAGGGACTTTGTTATATTCGATCAGGGGATATGTAATACTCGATCAGGGGACTTTGTTATACTCGATCAGGGGTCTTTGTTATACTCGTCCAGGGGGCTTTGTTATACTCGATCAGGGGACTTTGTTATATTCGATCAGGGGACTTTGTTTCACTCGATCATGGCCCTTTGCTATACTCGACCAGGGGACTTTGTTATAATCGATCAGGGGACTTTGTTATGCTCGATCTGGGACTTTGTTATACTCGATCAGTGGACTTTCCTATATTTGACCAATGAACTTTGCTATACTCGATGAGGGGCCTTTGTTATACTCGATCAGGGGACTTTGTTATAATAGACCAGGGGACTTTGTAATACTCTATCAGGGGACTTTGTCATACTCGACCAGAGGACTTTGTTATACTCGATCAGAGGATATGTTATACTCGATCAGGGGACTTTGCTATACTCGATCAGGGGACTTTGTTATACTTGATTAGGGGACTTTTTTATACTCGTCCAGGGGGCTTTGTTATACTCGATCAGGGGACTTTGTTATACTAGATCAAGGGACTTTGTCTCACTCAATAAGGGGACTTTGTTAGACTCGAACAGGGGACTTTGTTATACTCGACCAGGGGACTTTGTTATATTCGATAAGGCGGCTTTGTTATACTCGATCAGGGGACTTTTTTATACTCGAACAGAGGACTTTGTTATACTCGATTTGGGGACTTTGTTATACTCGCCCAGGGGACTTTTTTATACTTGAGCAATGGACTTTGTTATACTCAATGAGGGGCCTTTGTTATACTCGATCAGGGGAGTTGGTTATACACGACCAGGGGACTTTGTTGTTCGCGATCAGGGGCCTTTGTTATACTCGACGAGGGGACTTTTTTATACTTGATCAGGGGACTTTGTCATACTCGATCAGTGGACTTTCCTATATTTGACCAATGGACTTTGTTATACTCGATGAGGGGCCTTTGTTATACTCGATCACTGGACTTTGTTATACACGACCAGGGGACTTTGTTATACTCGTTCAGGGGTCTTTGTTATACTCGACCAGAGGACTTTGTTATAGTCGATCAGGGGACTTTGTTATACTCGATCAGGGGACTTTGTTACACTGGACCAGGGGACATTTTTATGCTCGATTAGGGGGCTTTTTTATTCTCGATCAGGGGACTTTGTTATACTCCACCAGGGACTTTTTTATACTCGATCAGGGGATATGTGTTACTCGATCAGGGGACTTTGTTATAATCGGTTCAGGGGACTTTGTTATACTCGTCCAGGGGGCTTTGTTATATTAGGATCAGGGGACTTTGTTATGCTCGATCAGGGGACTTTGTCTTACTCGATCAGAGCCCTTTGTTATACTCGACCAGGGGACTTTGTTATAATCGATTAGGGGACTTTGTTATGCTCGATCTGGGGACTTTGTTAAACTGAGCCAGGAGTCGTTGTTATACTCTATCAGGGGATATGTTATACTTGATCAGGGGACTTTGTTATACTGGACCAGGGGACTTTGTTATATTCGATTAGGGGACTTTGTTATACTCGATGAGAGAACTTTGTTATACTCGTCTAGGGGGCTTTGTTATACTCGAACAGGGGACTTTGGTATGCTTCATCTAGGGACTTTGTTATACTGGGCCAGGGGAAATTTTTATGCTCGATTAGGGAACTTTGTTATTCTCGATCAGGGGACTTTTGTTAAACTCGATCAGGGAACTTTGTTATACTCGACCAGGGGCCTTTGTTATACTCGATTAGGGGACTTTGTTATACTCGATAAGGGGACTTTTTTATACTCGATAAGGGGAATTTGTTATACTCGATAAGGGGACTTCGTTAGACTCGAACAGGGGACTCTGTTATACTCGACGAGGGGACTTTGTTATACTCGATTTGGCGGCTTTGTTATACTCGATAAGGGGACCTTCTTATACTCGATGAGGGGCCTTTGTTATACTCGATGAGGGGCCTTTGTTATACTAGATCAGGGGACTTTGTTATACTCGATTAGAGGCCTTTTTTAGACTCGATCAGGGGACTTTTTTATACTCGAGCAGGGGTTCTTTGTTATACTCGATTAGAGGACTTTGTTATACTTGATCAGGAGGCTTTGTTATACTCGATCAGGGGACTTTGCTACACTCGACCAGGGGACTTTGTTATACTCGAGTAGGGGGCTTTGTTATACTCGATTAGGGGACTTTGTTATACTCGATGAGGAGCCTTTGTTATACTCGAACAGGGGACTTTGCTATACTCGACCAGGGGACTTTGTTATACTCGTTTAGTGGACTTTGTTATACTCGACCAGGGAACATTTTTATCCTTGACCAATGGACTTTGTTATACTCAATGAGGGGCCTTTGTTATACTCGATGAGGGGACTTTTTTATACTCGACCAGAGGACAATTGTTATACACAATCAGGGAATATGTTATACTTGATCAAGGGACTTTGTTATACTCAACTAGGGGACTTTGTTATACTCGATCAGGGGACTTTGTTATACTCTAAAGGGGACTTTGTTATACTCGATCAGGGAGTTTGTTATACTCGATTAGTGGCCTTTGTTATACTCGATGAGGGGGCTTTGTTATACTCGACCAGGGGACTTGCTATAATCGACCAGGGGACTTGCTATAATCGACCAGGGGACTTTTTTATACTCGATCAGGGGACTTTGTTACACTGGACCAGGGGACATTTTTATACTTGATTAGGAGACTTTATTTTACTCGATCAGGGGAGTTTTGTTATTCTTGATCAGGGGACTTTTGTTACACTCCATCAAGGGACTTTGTTATACTCGACCAGGAGCCTTTGTCATACTCGACCAGATGACTTTGTTATACTCGATCAGAGGATATTTTATACTCGATCAGGGGGCTTCGATATACTCGATGAGGGGACTTTGCTATACTCGACCAGGGGAGTTTGTTATACTCGATCAGGGGACTTTGTTATACTCGACCAGGGGACTTTTTTATACTTGATCAGGGGACTTTGTCATACTCGATCTGTGGACTTTCCTATATTTGACCAATGGACTTTGTTATACTCTATGAGGGGCCTTTGTTATACTTGATCAGGGGACTTTGTTATACTTGATTTGGGGACTTTAATTCACTCGATCAGGGGACTTTGTTACACTGGACCAGGGGACATTTTTATACTTGATTAGGGGACTTTGTTATTCTCGATCAAGGGACTTTTGTTACACTCGATCAGGGAACTTTGTTATACTCGACCAGGGACCTTTGTTATACTCGATTAGGGGACTTTGTTATACTCGATAAGGGGACCTTGTTATATTCGATAAGGGGAATTTGTTATACTCGATAAGGGGACTTTGTTAGACTCGAACAGGCGACTTTGTTATACTCGACCAGGGGACTTTGTTATACTCGATTAGGCGGCTTTGTTATACTCGATCAGGGGACTTTCTTATACTCGATGAGGAGGCTTTGTTATACTCCTTCAGTGGACTTTGCTACACTCGACCAGGGGACTTTGTTATACTCGAGTAGGCGGCTTTGTTATACTCGAATAGGGGAATTTGTTATACTCGATCAGGGGATTTTGCCTTACTCGATCAGGGCCTTTTTTATACTCGACCAGGGGACACTTATTATACTGGGCCATGAGACTTTGTAATACTTGATCAGGGAACATTGTTATACTCGTCCAGGGGGCTTTGTTATACTCGATTAGGGGACTTTGTTATACTCGATTAGGGGACTTTGTCTTACTCGATCAGTCCCTTTGCTATACTCGACCAGGGGACTTTGTTATAATCGATCAGGGGACTTTGTTATGCTCGATCTGGGGACTTTGTTAAACTGAGCCAGGAGTCGTTGTTATACTCTATCAGGGGATATGTTATACTTGATCAGGGGACTTTGTTATACTGGACCAGGGGACTTTGTTATATTCGATTAGGGGACTTTGTTATACTCGATGAGAGAACTTTGTTATACTTGTCTAGGGGGCTTTGTTATACTCGAACAGGGGACTTTGCTATACTCGATCAGGGAACTTTGGTATGCTTCATCTAGGGACTTTGTTATACTGGGCCAGGGGAAATTTTTATGCTCGATTAGGGGACTTTGTTATTCTCCTTCAGGGGACTTTTGTTAAACTCGATCAGGGAACTTTGTTATACTCGACCCTGGGCCTTTGTTATACTCGATTAGGGGACTTTGTTATACTCGATAAGGGGACTTTGTTATACTCGATAAGGGGAATTTGTTATACTCGATAAGGGGACTTCGTTAGACTCGAACAGGGGACTTTGTTATAATCGACCAGAGGACTTTGTTATACTCGAGTAGGCGGCTTTGTTATACTCGAATAGGGGAATTTGTTATACTCGATCAGGGGATTTTGTCTTACTCGATCAGGGCCTTTTTTATACTCGACCAGGGGACACTTATTATACTGGGCCATGAGACTTTGTAATACTTGATCAGGGAACATTGTTATACTCGTCCAGGGGGCTTTGTTATACTCGATTAGGGGACTTTGTTATACTCGATCAGGGGACTTTGTCTTACTCGATCAGTCCCTTTGCTATACTCGACCAGGGGACTTTGTTATAATCGATCAGGGGACTTTGTTATGCTCGATCTGGGACTTTGTTATACTCGATCAGTGGACTTTCCTATATTTGACCAATGGACTTTGCTATACTCGATGGGGGGCCTTTGTTATACTCGATCAGGGGAATTTGTTATACTCGACCAGGGGACTTTGTTATAATCGATTAGAGAACTTTGTTGTGCTCGATCTGGGGACTTTGTCTTACTCGATCAGGGCCCTTTGTTATACTCGAACAGGGGACTTTGTTATAATCGATTAGGGGACTTTGTTATGCTCGATCTGGGAACTTTGTTATAATCGATCAGGGGGCGTTGTTTTACTCGACGAGGGGACTTTTTTATACTTGATAAGGGGACTTTGTCATACTCGATCAGTGGACTTTCCTATATTTGACCAATGGACTTTGCTATACTCGATGAGGGGCCTTTGTTATACTCGATCACTGGACTTTGTTATACACGACCAGGGGACTTTGTTATACTCGTTCAGGGGTCTTTGTTATACTCGACCAGAGGACTTTGTTATACTCGATCAGGGGATATGTTATACTCGATCAGGGGACTTTTTTTTACTCGATTAGGGGACTTTGTTATACTTGATCAGAGGACTTTTTCACACTCAACCAGGGGCCTTTGTTATACTCGATTAGAAAACTTTGTTATACTCGACCAGGGGACTTTGTTATACTCCACCAGGGACTTTTTTATACTCGATCAGGGGATATGTTTTACTCGATAAGGGACTTTGTTATACTCGGTTCAGGGCCTTTTCTTGGGCCCTTTGTTATACTCGACCAGGGGACTTTGTTATAATCGATTAGGGGACTTTGTTACGCTCGATCTGGGGACTTTGTTAAACTGGGCCAGGAGACGTTGTTATACTCTATCAGGGGATATGTTATACTTGATCAGGGGACTTTGTTATACTGACCAGGGGACTTTGTTATACTCCACCAGGGACTTTTTTATACTCGATCAGGGGATATGTTTTACTCGATAAGGGGACTTTGTTATACTCGGTTCAGGGCCCTTTGTTATACTCGACCAGGGGACTTTGGTATGCTCGATCTAGGGACTTTGTTATACTGGGCCAGGGAACTTTTTTATACTCGATCAGGGGACTTTGTTACACTTGACCAGGGGACATTTTTATACTCGATCAGGGGACTTTGTTATACTTGATAAGGGGACTTTTGTTACACTCGATCAGGGGAATTTGTTATACTCGACCAGGGGCCTTTGTTATACTCTATCAGGAGACTTTGTTATACTCGATTAGGGGCCTTTGTGATACTCGATCAGGTGACTTTGTTATACTCCACCATGGACTTTGTTATATTCGATCAGGGGATATGTAATACTCGATCAGGGGACTTTGTTATACACGATCAGGGGTCTTTGTTATACTCGTCCACGGGGCTTTGTTATACTCGATCAGGGGACTTTGTTATACTCGATCAGGGGACTTTGTCTCATTCGATCAGGGCCTTTGTTATACTCGACCAGGGGACTTTGTTATAATCGATTAGGGGACTTTGTTATGCTCGATCTGGGCACTTTGTTAAACTGGGCCAGGAGACGTTGTTATACTCGATCACGGGTTATGTTATACTCGATCAGGGGACTTTGTTATACTGGACCAGGGGACTTTGTTATACTCATCCAAGGGGGCTTTGTTATACTCGATCAGAGGACTTTGTTATACTCGATCAGATGACTTTGTCATACTTGATCAGGGCCGTTTGCTATACTCGACCGGGAGACTTTGTTATAATCGATCAGTGAACTTTGGTATGCTCGATCTAGGGACTTTATTATACTGGGCAAGGGAAATTTTTTATATTCGATCAGGGGACTTTGTTACACTGGACCAGGGGACATTTTTATACTCGATTAGGGGACTTTGTTATACTCGATCAAGGGACTTTTGTTACACTCGATTAGGGGACTGTGTTATACTCGACGAGGGGCCTTTGTTATACTCGATTAGGGGACTTTGTTATACTCGATAATGGGACTTTGTTAAACCGGACCAGGTGACTTTTTTATACTCGATCAGGGGACTTTGTCATATTCAACCAGAGGATTTTGTTATACTCGATCAGAGGATATGTTATACTCGAACAGAGGACTTCGCTATACTCGATCAGGGGACTTTGTTATACTTGATTAGGGGACTTTGTTATACTCGATTAGGGGACTTTGTTATACTTGATCAGAGGACTTTGTTATAATCGACAAGGGGCCTTTGTTATGCTCGATTAGAAAACTTTGTTATACTCGACCAGGGGATATTGTTATACTCCACCAGGGACTTTGTTATACTCGATCAGGGGATATGTTATACTCGACCACGGGACTTTGTTATACTCGATCAAGGGACTTTTGTTACACTCGATTAGGGGACTGTGTTATACTCGACGAGGGGCCTTTGTTATACTCGATTAGGGGAATTTGTTATACTCGATAATGGGACTTTGTTAAACTGGACCAGGTGACTTTTTTATACTCGTTCAGGGACTTTGTCATATTCGACCAGAGGATTTTGTTATACTCGATCAGAGGATATGTTATACTCGAACAGAGGACTTTGCTATACTCGATCAGGGGACTTTGTTATACTTGATTAGGGGACTTTGTTATACTCGATCAGGGGACTTTGTTATACTTGATGAGAGCACTTTGTTATAATTGACAAGGGGCCTTTGTTATGCTCGATTAGAAAACTTTGTTATACTCGACCAGGGGACTTTGTTATACTCCACCAGGGACTTTGTTATACTCGATCAGGGGATATGTTATACTCGACCACGGGACTTTGTTATACTCGATCAGGGGACTTTCTTATACTCGATGAGGGGCCTTTGTTTTACTCGATCAGGGGCCTTTGTTATACTAGATCAGGGGACTTTGTTATACTCGATTTGAGGCCTTTTTTGGACTGGATCAGGGGACTTTGTTATACTCGAGCAGGGGGCTTTGTTATACTCGATCAGGGGACTTTGCTATACTCGATCAGGAGGCTCTGTTATACTCGATGAGGGGACTTTGCTATTCTCGACCTGGGGACTTCGTTATACTCGAATAGGGGACTTTGTTATACTCGATCAGGAGGCTTTGTTATACTCAATCAGGGGACTTTGCTATACTCGAAAAGGGGACTTTGTTATACTCGATCAGGGGAGCTTTGTTATACTCGACCAGGGAACATTTTTATACTTGACCAATGGAGTTTGTTATACTCGATGAGGGGCCTTTGTTATACTCGACCAGGGGACATTGCTATAGTCGACCAGGGGACTTTGTTATACTCGATTAAGGGAGTTTGTTATACTCGACCAGGGACTTTGTTATACTCGATTAGGGGACTTTGTTATACTCGATTAGGGGACTTTGTTATACTCGATGAGGAGGCTTTGTTATACTCGACCAGGGGACTTTGCTATAGTCGACCAGGAGACTTTGTTATACTCGATTAGGGGACTTTGTTATACTCGATTAGGGGACTTTGTTATACTCTTTAATGGGACTTTGTTAAACTGGACCAAGTGACTTTTTTATACTCGATCAGGGGACTTTGTCATATTCGACCAGAGGATTTTGTTATACTCGATCAGGGGATATGTTATACTCGAACAGAGGACTTTGCTATACTCGATGAGGGGACTTTGTTATACTTGATTAGGGACTTTGTTATACGCGATCAGGGGACTTTGTTATACTTGATCAGAGGACTTTGTTATACTCGATCAGGGGACTTTGTTATACTCCACCAGGGACTTTGTTATACTTGATCAGGGGATATGTTATACTCGACCACGGGACTTTGTTATACTCGATTAGGCGGCTTTGTTATACTCGATCAGGGGACTTTCTTATACTCGATCAGGGGCCTTTGTTACACTCGATCAGGGGCCTTTGTTATACTAGATCAGGGGACTTTGTTATACTCGATTTGAGGCCTTTTTTGGACTCGATCAGGAGACTTTGTTATACTCGAGCAGGGGGCTTTGTTATACTCGATCAGGGGACTTTGTTATACTCGATCAGGAGGCTTTGTTACACTCGATGAGGGGACTTTGCTATACTCGACCTGGAGGCTTTGTTATACTCCATGAGCGGACTTTGCTATACTCGAAAAGGGGACTTTGTTATACTCGATTAGGGGACTTTGTTATACTCGACCAGGGAACATTTTTATACTTGACCAATGGAGTTTGTTATACTCGATGAGGGGCCTTTGTTATACTCGACCAGGGGACTTTGCTATAGTCGACCAGGGGACTTTGTTATACTCGATTAAGGGACTTTGTTATACTCGACTAGGGACTTTGTTATACTCGATTAGGGGACTTTGTTATACTCGATTAGGGGACTTTGTTATACTCGATGAGGAGGCTTTGTTATACTCGACCAGGGGACTTTGCTATAGTCGACCAGGGGACTTTGTTATACTCGATTAGGGGACTTTGTTATACTCGACGAGAGGACTTTGTTATACTCGTCTAGGGGGCTTTTTTATACTCGATCAGGGGACTTTGTTATACTCGATCAGGGGACTTTGTCTCACTCGATCAGGGCCCTTTGCTATACTCGACCGGGGGACTTTGTTATAAACGATCAGAGGACTTTGGTATGCTCGATCTAGGGACTTTATTATACTGGGCCAGGGAACTTTTTTATACTCGATCAGGGGACTTTGTTACACTGGACCAGGGGACATTTTTATACTCGATAAGGGGACTTTGTTATACTCGATCAGGGGACTTTTGTTACACTCGATCAGGGGACTTTGTTATACTCGACCAGGGTCCTTTGTTATACTCGATTAGGAGACTTTGTTATACTCGATAAGATAACTTTGTTAAACTCGATAAGGGGAATTTGTTATACTCGATAAGGGGACTTTGATAGACTCGAACAGGGGACTTTGTTATACTCGACCAACGGACTTTGTTATACTCGATTAGGTGGCTTTGTTAAACTCGATCAGGGGCCTTTCTTATACTCGATTAGAGGCCTTTTTTGGACTCGAAGAGGGGACTTTGTTATACTCGAGCATTGGGCTTTGTTATACTCGATGAGGGGACTTTTTTATACTCGACCAGGGATCTTTTTTATACTTGACAAATGGACTTTGTTATACTCGATGAGGGGCCTTTGTTATACTCGATGAGGGGACTTTGTTATACTCGTCCATGGGATTTTGTTATACTCGATCAGGGGACTTTTTTATACTCGACCAGACGACTTTGTTATACTCAATCAGGAGATATATTATACTCGATTAGGGACCTTTGTTATACTCGTTGAGGGGGGTTTATTATACTCGACCAGGGGGCTTTGCTATAGTCGGCCAGGGGACTTTGTTATACTCGATTAGGGTCTTTGTTATACTCGACCAGGGGACTTTTTTATACTTGATCAGGGGACTTTGTCTTACTCGACCAGAGGCCTTTGTTATACTCGATCAGGGGACTTTTTTATACTCGGCCAGAGGACTTTGTTATACTCGACGAGGGGCCTTTTTTATACTCGATTAGAAAACTTTGTTATACTCGACCAGGAGACTTTGTGATACTCGATCAGGGGACTTTGTTATACTCCACCAGGGACTTTGTTATATTCGATCAGGGGATATGTAATACTCAATCAGGGGACTTTGTTATACTCGATCAGGGGTCTTTGTTATACTCGTCCAGGTGGCTTTGTTATACTCGATTAGGGGCCTTTTTTATATTCGATCAGGGGACTTTGTCTTACTCGATCAGGGCCTTTGTTATACTCGACCAGGGGACTTTGTTTTACTCGATCAGGGGACTTTGATATGCTCGATCTGGGACTTTGTTATACTCGATCAGTGGACTTTCCTATATTTGACCAATGGACTTTGCTATACTCGATGAGGGGCCTTTGTTATACTCGATCAGGGGACTTTGTTATACTCGACCAGGGGACTTTGTAATACTCTATCAGGGGACTTTGTCATACTCGACCAGAGGACTTTGTTATACCCGATCAGAGGATATGTTGTACTCGATCAGGGGACTATTTTATACTCGACCAGAGGACTTTGCTATACTCGATTAGGGGACTTTGTTATACTCGCCCAGGGGACTTTTTTATACTTGAGCAATGGACTTTGTTATACTCAATGAGGGGCCTTTGTTATACTCGATCAGGGGAGTTGGTTATACACGACCAGGGGACTTTGTTGTTCGCGATCAGGGATCTTTTTTATTCTAGACCAGTGGACTTTGTTATACTCGATCAGGGGATATGTTATACTCGATCAGGGGACTTTGTTATACTCAATCAGGGGACTCAGTTATACTCGATTAGGAGCCTTAGTTATACTCGATGAGGGGGCTTTGTTATACTCGACCAGGGGACTTTGCTATACTCGACCAGGGGAATTTGTTATACTCGATCAGAGGCCTTTGTTATACTCGACGAGGGGACTTTTTTATACTTGATCAGGGGACTTTGTCATACTCGATCAGTGGACTTTCCTATATTTGACCATTGGACTTTGCTATACTCGATGAGGGGCCTTTGTTATACTCGATCACTGGACTTTGTTATACACGACCAGGGGACTTTGTTATACTCGTTCAGGGGTCTTTGTTATACTCGACCAGAGGACTTTGTTATACTCGATCAGGGGATATGTTATACTCGATCAGGGGACTTTGTTTCACTCGATTAGGGGACTTTGTTATACTTGATTAGGGGACTTTGTTATACTCGATCAGGGGACTTTGTTACACTGGACCAGGGGAAATTTTTATGCTCGATTAGGGGGCTTTGTTATTCTCGATCAGGGGACTTTGTTATACTCCACCAGGGACTTTTTTATACTCGATCAGGGGATATGTGTTACTCGATCAGGGGACTTTGTTATACTCGATTTGGCGGCTTTGTTATACTCGATCAGGGGACCTTCTTATACTCGATGAGGGGCCTTTGTTATACTCGATGAGGAGCCTTTGTTATACTAGATCAGGGGACTTTGTTATACTCGATTAGAGGCCTTTTTTAGACTCGATCAGGGGACTTTTTTATACTCGAGCAGGGGGCTTTGTTATACTCGATCAGGGGACTTTGTTATACTCGATCAGGAGGCTTTGTTATACTCGATCAGGGGACTTTGCTACTCTCGACCAGGGGACTTTGTTATACTCGAGTAGGGGCTTTGTTATACTCGATTAGGGGACTTTGTTATACTCGATGAGGAGGCTTTGTTATACTCGAACAGGGGACTTTGCTATACTCGACCAGGGGACTTTGTTATACTCGATTAGTGGACTTTGTTATACTCGACCAGGGAACATTTTTATCCTTGACCAATGGACTTTGTTATACTCGATGAGGGGCCTTTGTTATACTCGATGAGGGGACTTTTTTATACTCGACCAGAGGACAATTGTTATACACAATCAGGGAATATGTTATACTTGATCAAGGGACTTTGTTATACTCAACTAGGGGACTTTGTTATACTCGATCAGGGGACTTTGTTATACTCTAAAGGGGACTTTGTTATACTCGATCAGGGGACTTTGTTATACTCGATTAGTGGCCTTTGTTATACTCGATGAGGGGGCTTTGTTATACTCGACCAGGGGACTTGCTATAATCGACCAGGGGACTTTTTTATACTCGATCAGGGGACTTTGTTACACTGGACCAGGGGACATTTTTATACTTGATTAGGGGACTTTGTTTTACTCGATCAGGGGAGTTTTGTTATTCTTGATCAGGGGACTTTTGTTACACTCCATCAAGGGACTTTGTTATACTCGACCAGGAGCCTTTGTCATACTCGACCAGATGACTTTGTTATACTCGATCAGAGGATATTTTATACTCGATCAGGGGGCTTTGTTATACTCGATGAGGGGACTTTGCTATACTCGACCAGGGGACTTTGTTATACTCGATCAGGGGACTTTGTTATACTCGACCAGGGGACTTTTTTTATACCTGATCAGGGGACTTTGTCATACTCGATCTGTGGACTTTCCTATATTTGACCAATGGACTTTGTTATACTCTATGAGGGGCCTTTGTTATACTTGATCAGGGGACTTTATTATACTTGATTTGGGGACTTTTTTATACTCGATCAGGGGACTTTGTTACACTGGACCAGGGGACATTTTTATACTCGATTAGGGGACTTTGTTATTCTCGATCAGGGGACTTTTGTTACACTCGATCAGGGAACTTTGTTATACTCGACCAGGGACCTTTGTTATACTCGATTAGGGGACTTTGTTATACTCGATAAGGGGACCTTGTTATATTCGATAAGGGGAATTTGTTATACTCGATAAGGGGACTTTGTTAGACTCGAACAGGCGACTTTGTTATACTCGACCAGGGGACTTTGATATACTCGATTAGGCGGCTTTGTTATACTCGATCAGGGGACTTTCTTATACTCGATGAGGAGGCTTTGTTATACTCCTTCATTGGACTTTGCTACACTCGACCAGGGGACTTTGTTATACTCGAGTAGGCGGCTTTGTTATACTCGAGTAGGCGGCTTCTTTATACTCGACCAGGGGACTTTGTTATACTGGGCCATGAGACTTTGTAATATTCGATCAGGGGATATGTTTTACTCGATAAGGGGACTTTGTTATATTCGGTTCAGGGGACTTTGTTATGCTCGATCAGGGGACTTTGTCTTACTCAATCAGGGCCCTTTGTTATACTCGACCAGGGGACTTTGTTATAATCGATTAGGGGACTTTGTTACGCTCGATCTGGGGACTTTGTTAAACTGGGCCAGGAGACGTTGTTATACTCTATCAGGGGATATGTTATGCTTGATCAGGGGACTTTGTTATACTGGACCAGGGGCTTTGTTATACTTGATTAGGGGACTTTGTTATACTCGATGAGGGAACTTTGTTATACTCGTCTAGGGGGCTTTGTTATACTCGATCAGGGGACTTTGTTATACTCGATCAGGGAACTTTGGTATGCTCGATCTAGGGACTTTGTTATACTGGGCCAGGGAACTTTTTTATACTCGATCAGAGGACTTTGTTACACTGGACCAGGGGACATTTTTATACTCGATCAGGGGACTTTGTTATACTTGATAAGGGGACTTTTGTTACACTCGATCAGGGGACTTTGTTATACTCGCCCAGGGGCCTTTGTTATACTCGATCAGGAGACTTTGTTATTTTCGATTAGGGGCCTTTGTGATACTCGATCAGGTGACTTTGTTATACTCCATCAGGGACTTTGTTATATTCGATCAGGGGATATGTAATACTTGATCAGGGGACTTTGTTATACACGATCCGGGGTCTTTGTTATACTCGTCCACGGGGCTTTGTTATACTCGATCAGGGGACTTTGTTATACTCGATCAGGGGACTTTGTCTCATTCGATCAGGGCCTTTGTTATACTCGACCTGGGGACTTTGTTATAATCGATCAGGGGACTTTGTTACTCTCGATCTAGGGACTTTGTTATACTGGGCCAGGAGACTTTGTAATACTCGATCAGGGGATATGTTATACTTGATCATGGGACTTTGTTATACTCGACCAGGGGACTTTGTTATACTCGATTAGGAGACTTTGTTATACTCGATCAGGGGACTTTGTTATACTCGATTAGGGGCCTATTTTGGACTCGATGAGGGGCCTTTGTAATACTCGATCAGGAGACTTTGTTATACTCGATCAGAGGACTTCCTTATACTCGAGCAGGGGGCTTTGTTATGTTCGATCAGGGGACTTTGTTATACTCGATCAGGAGGCTTTGTTATACTTGATCATGAGACTTTGCTATACTCGACCAAGGGACTTTGTTATACACGATGAGGGGACTTTGTTATACTCGACCAGGGGACTTTTTTATACTTGACCAATGGACTTTCTTATACTCGATGAGGGCCCTTTGTTATACTCGATCAGGAAACTTTGTTATACTCATCCAGGGTTTTTTGTTATACTCGATCAAAGGACTTTGTTATACTCGATAAGGGGACTTTGTCTTACTCGATCAGGGCCCTTTGCTATCCTCGACCAGGGGACTTTGTTATAATCGATCAGGGGTCTTTGGTATGCTCGATTTAGGGACTTTGTTATTCTGGGCAAGGGGACTTTTTTATACTCGATCAGGAGACTTTGTTGCACTGGTCCAGAGGACATTTTTATACTCGATTAGGGGACTTTGTTATACTCGATTAGGGGACTTTTGTTACACTCGATCAGGGGACTTTGTTATACTCGACCAGGGGCCTTTATTATACTCGATTAGGGGACTTTGTTATACTCGATATGGGAATTTGTTATACTCGATAAGGGGAATTTGTTATACTCGATAAGGGGACTTTGTTAGACTCGAACAGGGGACTTTGTTATACTCGACCAGGGGACTTTGTTATACTCGATTAGGCGGCTTTGTTATACTCGTTCAGGGGACTTTCTTATACTCGATGAGGTGCCTTTGTTATACTCGATCAGGGGCCTTTGTTAACACTAGATCAGGGGACTTTGTTATACTCGATTAGAGGCCTTTTTTGGACTCGATTAGGGGACTTTGTTATACTCGAACAGGAAACTTTGTTATACTCATCCAGGGGTTTTTGTTATACTCGATCAGGGGACTTTGTTATACTCGATAAGGGGACTTTGTCTTACTCGATCAGGGCCCTTTGCTATACTCGACCAGGGGACTTTGTTATAATCGATCAGGGGTCTTTGGTATGCTCGATTTAGGGACTTTGTTATTCTGGGCAAGGGGACTTTTTTATACTCCATCAGGAGACTTTGTTGCACTGGTCCAGAGGACATTTTTATACTCGATTAGGGGACTTTGTTATACTCGATTAGGGGACTTTTGTTACACTCGATCAGGGGAATTTGTTATACTCGACCAGGGGCCTTTATTATACTCGATTAGGGGACTTTGTTATACTCGATATGGGAATTTGTTATACTCGATAAGGGGAATTTGTGATACTCGATAAGGGGACTTTGTTAGACTCGAACAGGAAACTTTGTTATACTCATCCCTGGTTTTTTGTTATACTCGATCAGGGGACTTTGTTATACTCGATAAGGGGACTTTGTCTTACTCGATCAGGGCCCTTTGCTATACTCGACCAGGGGCCTTTATTATACTCGATTAGGGAACTTTGTTATACTCGATATGGGAATTTGTTATACTCGATAAGGGGAATTTGTTATACTCGATAAGGGGACTTTGTTAGACTCGAACAGGGGACTTTGTTATACTCGACCAGGGGACTTTGTTATACTCGATTAGGCGGCTTTGTTATACTCGTTCAAGGGACTTTCTTATACTCGATGAGGTGCCTTTGTTATACTCGATCAGGGGCCTTTGTTAACACTAGATTAGGGGACTTTGTTATACTCGATTAGAGGCCTTTTTTGGACTCGATTAGGGGACTTTGTTATACTCGAGCAGGGGGCTTTGTTATCCTCGATCAGGGGACTTTGTTATAATCGATCAGGAGGCTTTGTTTTATTCGATAAGGGGACTTTGCTATACTTGACTAGGGGACTTTGTTATACTCGAACAGGGGGCTTTGTTATACTCGACCAGAGAACTTTTTTATACTTGACCAATGAACTTTGTTATACTCGATGAGGGGCGCTGTTATACTCATTTAGGGACTGTTATACTCGATCAGGAGGCTGTTATACTCGATCAGGGGACTTTGGTATACTCGATCAGGGACTTTGTCATACTGGACCAGGGGACGCTGTTATACTCGATCAGGGGACTTTATTATACTCGATCAGGGGACTTTGTTATACTTGATTAGGGGAACATTGCGCCACTCAGTCGGGGACTTTATTTATACTTGATCAGAGGACTTTGTTATACCGATAAGGGAATATATTGACCCTCGATAAGAGATTTAATGTTAGACTCGAACCGGGGAATTTGTTATACTCGATAAGGGGACTTTGTTAGACTCGAACAGGGGACTTTGTTATACTCGACCAGTGGACTTTGTTATACTCGATTAGGCGGCTTTGTTATACTCGTTCAGGGGACTTTCTTATACTCGATGAGGTGCCTTTGTTATACTCGATCAGGGGCCTTTGTTATACTAGATCAGGGGACTTTGTTATACTCGATTAGAGGCCTTTTTTGGACTCGATTAGGGGACTTTGTTATACTCGAGCTGGGGGCTTTGTTATACTCGATCAGGGGACTTTGTTATACTCGATCAGGAGGCTTTGTTGTACTCGGTCAGGGGACTTTACTCTACTCGACCAGGGGACATTGTTATACTCGACCAAAGGGCTTTGTTATACTCGATTAGGGGACTTTGTTATAATCGATCAGGAGGCTTTGTTTTATTCGATGAGGGGACTTTGCTATACTTGACTAGGGGACTTTGTTATACTCGAACAGGGGGCTTTGTTATACTCGACCAGAGAACTTTTTTATACTTGACCAATGAACTTTGTTATACTCGATGAGGGGCCTTTGTTATACTCGATTAGGGGACTTTGTTATACTCGATCAGGAGGCTTTGTTATACTCGATCAGGGGACTTTGTTATACTCGATCAGGGGACTTTGTTATACTGGACCAGGGGACTTTGTTATACTCGATCAGGGGACTTTGTTATACTCGATCAGGGGACTTTGTTATACCTGATTAGGGGACTTTGTTATACTCGATCAGGGGACTTTGTTAAACTTGATCAGAGGAATTTGTTATACTCGACCAGACGCCTTTGTTATACTCGATCAGGGGACTTTGTTTTACTCGATAAGGGGACTTTGTTATACTCGATCATGGGACTTTCGACAGTACCTGTTATACTCTTAGATCAGGGGACTTTGTTGTACTTTATCAGAGGACTTTACATATCGACCAGTGGGGCCTTTGTGCTCGACATTAGAAAAATTTTGTTGGCATTTCGACCAGGGGACTTTGTTATACTCACCAGACTTGTTATATCGCTGATCAGGGGATATAGCATACTCAGATCAGGGACTTTGTTATACTCGGTTCAGGGACTTTGTTATACCCGATCTGGGGATTCTGCTATACCTCGATCAGAAACTTCGGTTAGCATTCATCCAGGGGGTTTTATTATACTCGATCAGGTGGGAATTTTGTTATACCTGAGTTAAGTGACTTGGTCTTGCCTGGATCAGGCCCTTTGCTATACCTGACCAGGACTTGTTATAATCGATCAGGGGCCTTGCATAATTAGATCTAGGGACTTGTTATTCTGGGCAAGGGACTTTTTTATACCGATCAGGGACTTCGGACACTGGTCCAGAGAGGACATTTTATACTCGATTAGGGGACTTTGTTATACCTGATTAGGGGGACTTTTTGTTTACACCCGATCAGACTAAGTTATACTCGAATTGTGCCCTTTTATTATGTACTGATTAGGGACTTTGTTATACCTGATAAGGGGATCTCGTATATACCGATAAGTGTAATTTCGTTAGGATCGCGAACAGGTGGACTTGTTGTTGGCGGCTCTAATTGTGATGAATTGTTATACCGATTAGGCTTGTTGGTACCTTAGGATCAGGGGGGATTTTCTTTACTCGATGAGGGGCCTTTTGTTATACTGCTGATCAGGGCCTTTGGTTAGATCAGGTGACCCCATATACTCGATTAGAGGCCTTGGGACCCATTAGGGACCTGGTTATGTACTGAGCAGGGGCTTTCGTTATAGCCTCGAGATTGTGACTTAGTTTTACTCGATCAGGAGGTCATAAAATTTCGGTCAGTATTCGCGTACTATACCGACCAGGGAAACATTGTTACTCTAATCTAGGGGCTGGTTATACTGATTAGGGGGATTCAAGCGGCAATCAGATGAGGAGGCTTTTATGATCTGATCAGGACTTGCTATACCTGAATCAAGGCGGGATTCGGTTATACTCTGAACAGGGAAGTTTTCTTTATGGTACTCGACCAGAGAATTTTATATTTGACCAATGCACCCTTGCCATGGCCTGATGAGGGCCTTTAGCCTGATTAGAGGACTTGTTATACCTGTAATCAGGAGGCTTTGTTATACCGGATCAGGGGACTTTGTTATAACGCTGATCAGGGGATCTTGTTATACTGACCAGGGGACTTTTGTTATAATCAATCAGGGACCCTTTGTTATGCTCGATATGGGACTGTTATACCGCCAGGGATTCTTTGGTACTGATCAGGGGTGGACTTTTGTTATATACTGGACCAGAGGATTTTGGAGAGCAATTTATTCGGGTGGACTTTGTTACACGCATCAATGGACTTTTTGTTATACCCGATCAGATTTTTTATACTCGACCAGAGGCTCTCGTTATACTCGATCAGGGGACTTAAGGCCCGGGATAAGGGACTTTGTTATACTTCCTGATAAGGGTTATGTTGAAAATCTCCGATAAGGCATGATTAATGTTAGACCGAAATAGGGACTTTATACCCGAATCTTCAGGGGACTTTTATTATACCTGATCAGGGGATAAAGTGTTAATTGGATCAATGTGGACTTTTGTTATACCGATCAGTGGACTTCTTTGTTATACTTGGATTAGGGACTTTGTTATGCCTCGAGATCAGGGGACTTGGTTATACTTGATCAGAGGACTTTGTTATACCGACCAGACGCCGCCTTTACAGGCCTGATCAGGGACCTTTAAGGCGCTGATAAGGACTTTGCTATACTCGATAAGGGGAATATGTTATTCTCGGGAGGTGCGATTTAATGTTAGACTCGAACTGGGACTTGTTATTGAGGCCTCGACCGTTGTATTCGGTATATTCGATCAGGGGATGGTGCTATCGATCAGAGAACTTGTTATAACGATCGACCTTTATAAACTTGGATTAGGGACTTTGTTATACCTGATAAGGGGACCTTGTTGTACTTGATCAGAGGACTTTGTTATACTCTCGACCAGGGGGCCTTTTGTTATGCTCGATTAGAAAAACTTTGTTGTACTCGACCAGGACTCTGTTATACCTCGATCAGATATACCTTCGATCAGGGACTTTATATAGTCTTCCATCAGGAACTTTTTTAGGTTTGACTGTGGGACTTTGTCATACTCTCGATCAGGTGACTTCCTATATTTGACCGATGGACTTTGCAATACTCGATGAGGGTCTTTGTTATGGATTTCATCAAGGGTCTTGTTATACCTTCCGGACCAGGAACTACATACTCGACTGCGAAGATATGTTATGCCCGGGACTGTGTTATACTGGATCAGGGACTTTGTTATACCTGATTAGGGGGACTTTGTTATACCTGATCAGGGGACTTTGTTTATACTTGATCAAGAACTTTGTTATACCGACCAGGAAACTTGTTATACCTGATCAGGGGATATGTTATACTCGGGATCAGGGACTTTGTTATACTCGGTTCAGGGACTTTTTGTTATACCTGTCCAGGGGGCTTTGTTATACTCAAAGCACTGAGGACCTTTTATATACCGATGAGGAACTTTGTCTTACTCTGATCATGCCCTTTGTTATACTCTCTCATCTTGCGGGACTTTGTTATAATCGATTAGGGGACTTTGTTATGCCTGTTCTGGGGACTTTGTTAAACTGGGCCAGGAAAGACGTTGTTATACTCGATCAGGGGATATGTTATACCTGGATCAAGGACTTTGTTATACCGAGCAGGGACTTTTGTTATACCTGACTGGGGGACTTTGTTATACTGATCAGGAACTTTGTTATACTAATCCAGGGGTTTTTGTTATACCGATCAGGGACTTTTATACTGATCAGGACTTTGTCTTTACCGATCAGCTCCCTTTGCTATACTCGACCGGGGGGACTTTATATAATCGATGAGGGGTCTTTAGGTATGCTCGACTGCGAGATTTTTTATTCTTCTGGGGCAAGGCAAAGCCATACTCGATCAGGGGCTTTGTTACAATGGACCAGAGGAGATATTTTTACACCTGATTAGAGACTTTGTTATACTCGATTAGGGGACTTTTGTTACAGCCAAGATCAGGTGACTTTGTTAAAACCCTGAACAGGGCCTTTGTTATATTCGGGATAGGGACTTTATACTCGAACAGGGGCCTTTGTTATACTCGATTAGGGGACTTAGTTATACTCGATCAGGAGGCTTTGTCTTATTCGATCAGGGGACTTTGCTATACTCGACCAGGGGACTTTGTTGTACTTGATCAGAGGACTTTGTTATACTCGACCAGGGGCCTTTGTTATGCTCGATTAGAAAACTTTGTTATACTCGACCAGGGGACTTTGTTATACTCCACCAGGGACTTGTTATACTCGATCAGGGTATATGTTATACACGATCAGGGGACTTTGTTATACTCGATCAGGAGGCTTTTTTATACTTGATCATGGGACTTTGCTATACTCGACCAGGGGACTTTGTTATACACGATGAGGGGACTTTGTTATACTCGACCAGGGGCATTTGTTATACTCGAGCAGGGGACTTTGTTATACTCGATTAGGGGACTTTTTTATACTCGACCAGAGTACTTTGTTATACTCGATCAGGGGATATGTTATACTCGATCAGGGGACTTTGTTATACTCAATCAGGGACTTTGTTATACTCGATTAGGGGCCTTTGTTATACTTGATGAGGGGGTTTTGTTATACTCGACCAGGGGACTTTGTCATACTCGATCAGGGGACTTTGTTATACTCGACTAGGGGACTTTTTTATACTTGATCCGGGGACTTTGTAATACTCGATCAGTGGACTTTCCTATATTTGACCGATGGACTTTGCTATACTCGATGAGGGGTCTTTGTTATACTCGATCAGGGGACTTTGTTATACTCGACCAGGGGACTTTGTTATACTCGATGAGGGGATATGTTATACTCGATCAAAGGACTTTGTTATACTCGATCAGGGGACTTTGTTATACTTGATTAGGGGACTTTGTTATTCTCGATCAGGGGACTTTGTTATACTTGATCAGAGTGGACTTTGTTATACTCGACAGGGCCTTTGTTATGCTCGATTAGAAAAACTTTGTTATACTCGACCAGGGGACTTTAATATACCCACCAGGACTTGTTATACCGATCAGGGATATGTTATACTCGATCAGGGGACTTTGTTATACTCGGTTCAGGGGACTTTGTTATACTCGATCTGGGGACTTTGATATACTCGATCAGGAAACTTTGTTATACTCATCCAGGGGGTTTTGTTATACTCGATCAGGTGATTTTGTTATACTCGATAAGGGGACTTTGTCTTACTCGATCAGGGCCCTTTGCTATACTCGACCAGGGGACTTTGTTATAATCGATCAGGGGTCTTTGGTATGCTCGATCTAGGGACTTTGTTATTCTGGGCAAGGGGACTTTTTTATACTCGATCAGGGGACTTTGTTACACTGGTCCAGAGGACATTTTTATACTCGATTAGGGGACTTTGTTATACTCGATTAGGGGACTTTTGTTACACTCGATCAGGGGACTTTGTTATACTCGACAAGGGGCCTTTATTATACTCGATTAGGGGACTTTGTTATACTCGATATGGGGACTTTGTTATACTCGATAAGGGGAATTTGTTATACTCGATAAGGGGACTTTGTTAGACTCGAACAGGGGACTTTGTTATACTCGACCAGAAGACTTTGTTATACTCGATTAGGCGGCTTTGTTATACTCGATCCGGGGACTTTCTTATACTCGATGAGGGGCCTTTGTTATACTCGATCAAGGGCCTTTGTTATACTAGATCAGGGGACTTTGTTATACTCGATTAGAGGCCGTTTTTGGACTCGATTAGGGGACTTTGTTATACTCGAGGAGGGGGCTTTATTATACTCGATCAGGGGACTTTGTTATACTCGATCAGGAGGCTTTGTTGTACTCGGTCAGGGGACTTACTATACTCGACCAGGGGACATTGTTATAATCGACCAGGGGGCTTTGTTATACTCGATTAGGGGACTTTGATATAATCGATCAGGAGGCTTTGTTTTATTCGATCAGGGGACTTTGCTATACTTGACTAGGGGACTTTGTTATACTCGAACAGGGGGCTTTGTTATACTCGACCAGAGAACTTTTTTATACCTGACCAATGAACTTTGTTATACTCGATGAGGGGCCTTTGTTATACTCGATTAGGGGACTTTGTTATACTCGATCAGGAGGCTTTGTTATACTCGATCAGGGGACTTTGTTATACACGATCAGGGGACTTTGTTATACTGGACCAGGGAACTTTGTTATACTCGATCAGGGGACTATGTTATACTCGATCAGGGGACTTTGTTACACCTGATCAGGGATTCTTATACCTGACCAGGGCCTTTATTATACTGATTAGGGGACTTTGTTATACTCGATATGGGGACCTTGTTATACCTCGATAAGGGAATTGGTTATACCCCATATGGACTTTGTTAGACCTCGAACAGGGGACTCTTGTTATACCCGACCAGGGGACTTTTGTTATACCTCGATTAGGCGGCTTTGTTATACCTGGATCAGGGACTTTTCTTATACTCGATGAGGGGCCTTTTGTTATACTCGATCAGGGCCTTTGTTATACTAGATCAGGGAACTCTTTGTTATACCTGATTAGAGGCCTTTTTTGGACCTTTCGGATTAGGGACTTTTGTTATACTCGAGCAGGGGCTTTCCTTTGTTATACTCGGATCAGGATATGTTATGCTCCGGCTTAGGGACTTTTTTGGTATACTCCGGATCAGGGACATTGTTACATTTTGATTAGGGACTCTTGTTATACTCATTAGGGGACTTTGTTATACTTGACCAGAGTGACTTTGATATACTGACCAGGGGCCTTTGTTATGCTCATTAGAAAACTTTGTTATACTCACTGTGGACTTTGTTACACTCCACCAGGCCTTTGTTATACTTGATCCGGGTATATGTTATGCACGATCACGGGACTTTGCATACCGGTAGAGGGACTTTGTTATATTCGGGATCAGGGATTTCGTTATACACCACCTCAGGGACTTTGTTATACGCCATCAGGACTTTTTATACCTGACCAGAGAATTTGTTATACCTGGATCAGGGATATGTGTTATACTCGATCAGGACTTTGTTATACCAACCAGAGGACTTGTTATACTAGATCAGGGGCCTTTTATACTCAATCAGGGACTTGCTATAATTCTCGATTAGGGGCCTTTGTTATACTTGATGAGGGTTTTGTTTTACTCGACCAGGGACGTTTTAGAGCTCTGATCAGGAGACTTGGTCATACTCGATCAGTGGACCTTCCTATACTTGACCAATGCACTTTGCTATACTCGACGAGGTCTTTTGCTTATACTCGATCAGTGGACTTGTTATACCTGACCAGGGACTTTGTTGTACCTCGATCAGGGATTCCTGGTCATATTCGACCAGAGGGACTTGAAGGTTATACTCTATCAGATATAAGTATAATTCGAATAGAGGACTTTGTTATACTCGACAAGGGGCCTTTGTTATGCTCGATTAGAAAACTTTGTTATACTCGACCAGGGGACTTTGTTATACTCCACTAGGTACTTTGTTATACTCGATCAGGAGATATGTTATACTCGACAACGGGACTTTCTTATACTCGATGAGGGGCCTTTGTTATACTCGATTAGGGGCCTTTGTTATACTAGATCAGGGGACTTTGTTATACTCGATTAGAGGCCTTCTTTGGACTCGATCAGGGGACTTTGTTATACTCGAGCAGGGAGCTTTGTTATACTCGAACAGGGGACTTTGTTATACTCGATCAGGAGGCTTTGTTATACTCGATGAGGGGACTTTGCTATACTCGACCAGGGGACTTCGTTATACTCGAGCAGAGGGCTTTGTTATACTCGATTAGGGGACTTTGTTATACTCGATCAGGAGGCTTTCTTATACTCCATCAGGGGACTTTGCTATACTCGAAAAGGGGACTTTGTTATACTCGATTAGGGGACTTTGTTATACTCGACCAGTGAATTTTTTTATACTTGACAAATGGACTTTGTTATACTCGATGAGGGGCCTTTGTTATACTCGACCAGGGGACTTTGCTATAGTCGACCAGGGGACTTTGTTATACTCGCTTAGGGAACTTTGTTATACTCGACCAGGGACTTTGTTATACTCGATTAGGGGACTTTGTTATACTCGATTAGGGGAGTTTGTTATACTCGATGAGGAGACTTTGCTATACTCGACCAGGGGACTTTGCTATAGTCGACCAGGGGACTTTGTTATACTCGATTAGGGGACTTTGTTATACTCGATCAGGGGACTTTGTCTTACTCGATCAGGGCCCTTTGCAATACTCGACCGGGGGACTTTGTTATAAACGATCAGGGGACTTTGGTATGCTCGATCTAGGGACTTTGTTATACTGGGCCAGGGAACTTTTTTATACTCGATAAGGGACTTTGTTACACTGGTCCAGGGGACATTTTTATACTCGATCAGGGGACTTTGTTATACTCGATCAAGGGACTTTTGTTACACTCGATCAGGGGACTTTGTTATACTCGACCAGGGGCCTTTGTTATACTCGATTAGGGGACTTTGTTATACTCGATCAGGGGGGCTTTCAAGTTGGCAAAATTTCGATCAAAAGCCTTTGTTATACTCGATCAGGAGTTTCTGTTATACTCGATCAGACCTTTTGTTATACTCTGATTAGGGACTTTGTTATACCTCGATCAGGACTTTTTGTTGTACTTGATCAGAGTGAGGATCCTTTGTTATACCTCTAATTAGGCCTTTTGTTATGTTCTATTAGAAAAACTTTTGTTATACTCGACCAGGGACTTTTGTTATACTCTTCAGGAACTTTTTTACTTGATCAGGGACTTTGTCATACTCTCGATCAGTGGACTTTCCCGAACTTTGTTATACCTCGATCAGGGGATATGTTATACCCGATCAGGGACTTTTATACTCGATCAGGGACTTGTTATACTTGGATTAGGGGACTTTGCTATACCTGATCAGCCTTTTTATACTCAATCAGGGACTTTGTTATACCTCGATTAGGGGCCTTGTTATACTTGGATGAGGGGGTTTTGTTTACTCGACCAGGGACGTTTTTATACTTGATCAGAGACTTTGGTCATACTCTGATCAGTGGACTTTTCCTATATTTGACCAATGGACTTTGCTATATACTGACGAGGGTCTTGTTTATACCTGGATCAGTGGACTTTTTGTTATACCTTTCGACCAGGGACTTTAGTTGTACTCGATCAGGACTTGTCATATTCGACCAGAGGACTTTGTTATACTCTGATCAGGGATATGTTATACTCGAATAGAGGAATTTGCATATACTCGATCAGGGAATTTGTTATACTTGGATTAGAGGACTTTTGTTATACCTCGACAAGGGGCCTTTGTTATGCTCGATTAGAAAACTTTTATACCTCGACCAGGGACTTTTGTTATACTCCACCAGGGACTTTCTTATACTGATGAGGGCCTTTGTTATACGCGATTAGGGGCCTTTTGTTATACTAGATTAGGGGACTTGTTATACCTGATTGGAGGCCTTTTGGACTCGATCAGGGGACTTTTGTTATACTCTGAGCAGGGAGCTTTGTTATACTCTCGATCAGGGACTTTGCTGTACCTGATCAGGAGGCTTATACCGATGAGGGGATCTCTGCCATACTCGACCAGGGACTTTCGTTATACTCGAGCAGGGGCTTTTGTTATACTCGATTAGAGTGACTTTGTTATACCTCGATCAGGAGGCTTTGTTATACTCCATCAGGGGACTTGCTATACTCGAAAAGGGGACTTTGTTATACTGATTAGGGACTTTGTTATACCTCGCACCAGTGAACTTTTTATACTTGACAAAATGGATCTCCCATATACTCGATGAGGGGCCTTTGTTTTACTCGACCAGGGGACTTTGCTATAGTCGACCAGGGGACTTTGTTATACTCTGCTTAGGGACTTTGTTATACCTGATTAGGGAGTTTGTTATACCTCGGGATGAGTGTTTTGTTATACTCGACCAGGGACTTTAAGTATAGTCGACCAGGGACTTTGTTATACCTGATTAAATTTTGTTATACCTGACCAGAATACTTTGTTATACCTTCGTCTAGGGCTTTTTACACTCGATCAGGGACTTTTGTTATACTGATCAGGGGACTTTGTTATACTCTGATCAAGGGACTTTGTTACACTCGATCAGTAGAGGACTTTGTTATACCTCGATCAGGGCCTTTCTTATTCCTCGATTAGGGACATTGTTATACTCGATAAGGAACTTGTTATACTCGATAAGTGAATTTGTTATACCTGATAAGGGACTTTTGATAGACCTCGGACTGGGACTTTGTCATACTCGACCAGGGAACTTTATTGTACTCGATAATGGGATTTTATTATACCTCGATCAGGGACTTTGTTATACTCGATGAGGGGGCTTTGTTATACCTGATCAAAAAGCCTTTGCTATACCTTTCGATCAGGGAGTTTGTTATACTCGATCAGGGGACTTTGTTATACTTGATTAGGGACTTTGTTATACTCGATCAGGGGACTTTTGTTGTACTTGATCAGAGGGATCTTTTGCTATACCTTAGGACCAGGGGCCTTTGTTATGCCTGATTAGAAAACTTTGTTATAAGTACCTCGACCAGGGGACTTTGTTATACTTCCACCAGGGACTTGTTATACTCGATCAGGGGATATGTTATACTCGATCAGGGACTTTGCTATACTCGCCCAGGAACTTTTTATAATTTGATCAGGGACTTTGTCATACTCATCAGTGGACTTTCCTTGGAAACTTTGTATATACCTCGGATCAGGATATGTTATACCCGATCAGGGACTTTATACCAATCAGGGGACTTTGTTATACTCGATTAGGGACTTTGTTATACTCGTCTAGGGGCTTTTTTATACTCGATCAGGGGACTGTTATGCTCGACCAGGGGGACTTTGTTATACTCCACCAGGAACTTGTTATACTCGATCAGGGGATATGTTATTCTCGATCAGGGGACTTTGTTATACTCGGTTCAGGGGACTTTGTTATACTCGTCCAGGGGGCTTTGTTATACTAGCATCAAAGGACTTTGTTATAGTCGATGAGGGGACTTTGTCTTACTCGATCAGTGCCCTTTGTTATACTCGACCATGGGACTTTGTTATAATCGATTAATGGACTTTGTTATGCTCGTTCTGGGGACTTTGTTAAACTGGGCCAGGAGACGTTGTTATACTCGATCAGGGGATATGTTATACTCGATCAAGGGACTTTGTCATACTGGAGCAGGGGACTTTGTTATACTCGATCAGGGGACTTTGTTATACTCGATCAGGAAACTTTGTTATACTCATCCAGGGGGCTTTGTTATACTCGATGAGGGGACTTTTTTATACTCGATCAGGGGACTTTGTCTTACTCGATCAGGGCCCTTTGCTATACTCGACCGGGGGACTTTGTTATAATCGATGAGGGTTCTTTGGTATGCTCGATCTAGGGACTTTTTTATTCTGGGCAAGGGGGCTTTTTTATACTCGATCAGGGGGCTTTGCTACAATGGACCAGAGGACATTTTTATACTCGATTAGGGGACTTTGTCATACTCGATTAGGGGACTTTTGTTACACTCGATCAGGGGACTTTGTTAAACTCGAACAGGAGCCTTTGTTATACTTGATGAGGGGGTTTTGTTATACTCGACCAGGGGACTTTGTTATACTCGATCAGGGGACTTTTTTATACTTGTCCAATGGACTTTCTTATACTCGATGAGGGCCCTTTGTTATACTCGATCAGGGGCATTTGTTATACTCGAGCAGGGGACTTTGCTATACTCGATTAGGGGACTTTTTTATACTCGACCAGAGGACTTTGTTATACTCGATCAGGGGATATGTTATACTCGATCAGGGGACTTTGTTATACTCAATCAGGGGACTTTGTTATACTCGATTAGGGGCCTTTGTTATACTTGATGAGGGGGGTTTTGTTATACTCGACCAGGGGACTTTGTTATACTCGATCAGGGGACATTGTTATACTCGACCAGGGGACTTTTTTATACTTGATCAGGGGACTTTGTCATACTCGATCAGTGGACTTTCCTATATTTGACCGATGGACTTTGCTATACTCGATGAGGGGTCTTTCTTATACTCGATCAGGGGACTTTGTTATACTCGACCAAGGGACTTTGTTATTCTCGATGAGGGGATATGTTATACTCGATCAGGGGACTTTGTTATACTCGATCAGGGGACTTTGTTATACTTGATTAGGGGACTTTGTTATTCTCGATCAGGGGACTTTGTTATACCTGATTAGAGGACTTTGTTATACTCGACCAGGGGCCTTTGTTATGCTCGATTAGAAAACTTTGTTATACTCGACCAGGGGACTTTAATAGACTCCACCAGGGACTTGTTATACTCGATCAGGGGATATGTTATACTCGATCAGAGGACTTTGTTATACTCGGTTCAGGGGACTTTGTTATACTCGATCTGGGGACTTTGTTATACTCGATCAGGAAACTTTGTTATACTCATCCAGGGGGTTTTGTTATACTCGATCAGGGGACTTTGTTATACTCGATAAGGGGACTTTGTTTTACTCGATCAGGGCCCTTTCCTATACTCGACCAGGGGACTTTGTTATAATCGATCAGGGGTCTTTGGTATGCTCGATCTAGGGACTTTGTTATTCTGGGCAAGGGGACTTTTTTATACTCGATCAGGGGACTTTGTTACACTGGTCCAGAGGACATTTTTATACTCGATTAGGGAACTTTGTTATACTCGATTAGGGGACTTTTGTTACACTCGATCAGGGGACTTTGTTATACTCGACCAGGGAACTTTGTTGTACTTGATCAGAGGACTTTGTTATACGGGGCCTTTGTTATGCTCGATTAGAAAACTTTGTTATACTCGACCAGGGGACTTTATTATACTCCACCAGGGACTTGTTATACTCGATCAGGGGATATGTTATACTCGATCAGGGGACTTTGTTATACTCGATCAGGCGACTTTGTTATACTTGATTAGGGGACTTTGTTATTCGCGATCAGGGGACTTTGTTATACATGATCAGAGGACTTTGTTATACTCGACCAGGGGCCTTTGTTATGCTCGATTAGAAAACTTTGTTATACTCGACCAGGGGACTTTAATATACTCCACCAGGGACTTGTTATACTCGATCAGGGGATATGTTATACTCGATCTAGGGACTTTGTTATTCTGGGCAAGGGGATTTTTTTATACTCGATCAGGGGACTTTGTTACACTGGTCCAGAGGACATTTTTATACTCGATTTGGGGCCTTTGTTATACTTGATGAGGGGGTTTTGTTATACTCGACCAGGGGACTTTGTTATACTCGATCAGGTGACTTTGTTATACTCGACCAGGGGACTTTTTTATACTTGATCAGGGGACTTTGTCATACTCGATCAGTGGACTTTCCTATATTTGACCGATGGACTTTGCTATACTCGATGAGGGGTCTTTGTTATACTCGATCAGGGGACTTTGTTATAATCGACCAGGGGACTTTGTTATACTCGATGAGGGGATATGTTATACTCGATCAGGGGACTTTGTTATAATCGATCAGGGGACTTTGTTATACTTGATTAGGGGACTTTGTTATTCTCGATCAGGGGACTTTGTTATACATGATCAGAGGACTTTGTTATACTCGACCAGGGGCCTTTGTTATGCTCGATTAGAAAACTTTGTTATACTCGACCAGGGGACTTTAATATACTCCACCAGGGACTTGTTATACTCGATCAGGGGATATGTTATACTCGATCAGGGGACTTTGTTATACTCGGTTCAGGGGACTTTGTTATACTCGATCAGGAAACTTTGTTATACTCATCCAGGGGTTTTTGTTATTCTCGATCAAGGGACTTTGTTATACTCGATAAAGGGACTTTGTCTTACTCGATCAGGGCCCTTTGCTATACTCGACCAGGGTACTTTGTTATAATCGATCAGGGGTCTTTGGTATACTCGATCTAGGGACTTTGTTATTCTGGGCAAGGGGACTTTTTTATACTCGATCAGGGGACTTTGTTACACTGGTCCAGAGGACATTTTTATACTCGATTAGGGGACTTTGTTATACTCGATTAGGGGACTTTTGTTACACTCGATCAGGGGACTTTGTTAGACTCGAACAGGGGACTTTGTTATACTCGATTAGGTGGCTTTGCTATACTCGATCAGGGGACTTTCTTATACTCGATGAGGGGCCTTTGTTATACTCGATCAGGGGCCTTTGTTATACTAGATCAGGGGACGTTGTTATACTCGATTAGAGGCCTTTTTTGGACTCGATTAGGGGAATTTGTTATACTCGACGAGGGGGCTTTGTTATACTCGATCAGGAGGCTTTGTTGTACTCGGTCAGGGGACTTTACTATACTCGACCAGGGTACATTGTTATACTCGACCAGGGGGCTTTGTTATACTCGATTAGGGGACTTTGTTATAATCGATCAGGAGGCTTTGTTTTATTCGATCAGGGGACTTTGCTATACTTGACTAGGGGACTTTGTTATACTCGAACAGGGGGCTTTGTTATACTCGACCAGGGGACTTTTTTATACTCGATCAGGGGACTTTGTTACACTGGTCCAGAGGACATTTTTATACTCGATTAGGGGACTTTGTTTACTCGATTAGGGGACTTTGTTATACTCGACCAGGGATATTTTTTATACTTGACCAATGGACTTTGTTATACTCGATGAGGGGCCTTTGTTATACTCGATTAGGGGACTTTGTTATACTCGATCAGGAGGCATTTTATACTCGATCAGGGGACTTTTTTATACTCGATCAGGGGACTCTGTTACACCGGTCCAGAGGACATTTTTATACTCGATTAGGGGACTTTGTTATACTCGTTTAGGGGACTTTTAAGCAATTTGATCAGGGATTTTGTTATACCTCGACCAGGGCCTTTATTATACCTTCGATTAGGGACTTGGTTATACTCGATATTGGGGACTTTGTTATACTCTGATAAGGGGAATTTGTTATATCTGATAAGGGACTTTATAGACCTCGAACAGGACTTGTTTATACCTGACCAGGGACTTTGTTATACCTGATTAGGCGGCTTTGTTATACTCGATCAGGGACTTTCTTATACTCGATGAGGGTCCTTTGTTATACCTGATCAGGGCCTTGTTATACTAGATCAGGGAACTTTTGTTATACTCGATTAGAGGCCTTTTTTGGACTCGATTAGGGGACTTTGTTATACTCGAGGAGGGGGCTTTATTATACTCGATCAGGGGACTTTGTTATACTCGATCAGGAGGCTTTGTTGTACTCGGTCAGGGAACTTTACTATACTCGACCAGGGGACATTGTTATAATCGACCAGGGGGCTTTGTTATACTCGATTTGGGGACTTTGATATAATCGATCAGGAGGCTTTGTTTTATTCGATCAGGGGACTTTGCTATACTTGACTAGGGGACTTTGTTATACTCGAACAGGGGGCTTTGTTATACTCGACCAGAGAACTTTTTTATAATTGACCAATGAACTTTGTTATACTCGATGAGGGGCCTTTGTTATACTCGATTAGGGGACTTTGTTTTACTCGATTAGGAGGCTTTGTTATACTCGATCAGGGGACTTTGTTATACTCGATCAGGGGACTTTGTTATACTGGACCAGGGGACTTTGTTATAATCGATCAGGGGACTTTGTTATGCTCGATATGGGGACTTTGTTATACCGGGCCAGGGGACTTTTTTGTACTCGATCAGGGGACTTTGTTATACTGGACCAGAGGACTCTTGTCTTACATGATCAGGCCCTTTGCTATACCTCGACCAGGGACTTTGTTATAATCGAATAGTAATCTTTTGTTATGCCCGATATGGGACTTTGTTATACCGGGCCAGGGATTTTTTGTACCGGAATAAGGGACGGTTATACTGGACCAGAGGATTTTTTATACCGATCAAGGGACTTTTGTTATACTCCGGATCACTGACTTTTGCTATACTCCGATCAGGGGATCTTTATACTGACCAGAGGCTCCTTTGTTATACTCTCGGATCATGACCTTTGTTATACTCGATCAGGGGACTTTGTTATACTTGATTAGGGGACTTTGTTATACTCGACCAGACGCCTTTGTTATACTCGAACAGGGGACTTTGCTATACTCAACCAGGGGACTTTGTTATACTCGATTAGGGGACTTTGTTATACTTGATTAGGGGACTTTGTTATACTCGATCAGGGGACTTTGTTATACTTGATCAGAGGACTTTGTTATACTCGACCAGACGCCTTTGTTATACTCGATCAGGGACTTTGTTATCCTCGATAAGGGGACTTTGCTATACTCGATATGGGGAATATGTTATTCTCGATAAGGGGATTTAATGTTAGACTCGAACTGGGGACTTTGTTATACTCGACCAGGGGACTTTGTTATATTCGATCAGGGGATATGTTATACTCGATCAGAGAACTATGTTATACTCGATCAGGGGACTTTGTTATACTTGATTAGGGGACTTTGTTATACTCGATCAGGGGACTCTGTTGTACTTGATCAGAGGACTTTGTTATACTCGACCAGGGGCCTTTGTTATGCTCGATTAGAAAACTTTGTTATACTCGACCAGGGGAATTTGTTATACTCCACCAGGGACTTGTTATACTCGATCAGGGGATATGTTATACTCGATCAGGGGACTTTGTTATACTCGACCAGGGAACTTTTTTATACTTGATCAGGGGACTTTGTCATACTCGATCACTGGACTTTCCTATATTTGACCGATGGACTTTGCAATACTCGATGAGGGGTCGTTGTTAAACTCTATCAAGGGACTTTGTTATACTCGACCAGGGAACTTTGTTATACTCGATCAAGGGATATGTTATACCCGATCAGGGGACTTTGTTATACTCGATCAGGGGACTTTGTTATACTTGATTAGGGGACTTTGTTATACCCGATCAGGGGACTTTGTTATACTTGATCAGAGGAATTTGTTATACTCGACCAGGGGACTTTGTTATACTCCACCAGGAACTTGTTATACTCGATCAGGGGATATGTTATACTCTATCAGGGGACTTTGTTATACTCGGTTCAGGGGACTTTGTTATACTCGTCCAGGGGGCTTTGTTATACTAGCATCAGAGGACTTTGTTATACTCGATGAGGGGAGTTTGTCTTACTCGATCAGGGCCCTTTGTTATACTCGACCATGGGACTTTGTCTTACTCTCGATCAGGGCCCTTTCTATACCGACCGGGGACTTCAAGTAATCGATGAGGGGTCTTTTGGTAGTTCGCATCTAGTGACTTTTATTGCGGGCAAGGGGGCTTTTATACTCGATCAGGGGCTTTGTTACAATGGGCCTTCAGGAGGACATTTTTATACCTCGATTAGGGGGACTTTGTTATACCTCGATTAGGACTTTGTTACACTCGATCAGGAGGCTTTGTCTTATTCGGATTAGGGACTTTGGCTATACTCGACCAGGGACTTTGTTATACTCGAACAGGGAATTTGTTATAAATGACCAGGGAACATTTTATACTTGACCAATGAACTTTGTTATACCTCGATGAGGGTCTTGTTATGCCCTCATAGGGGACTTGTTATACCTGATGAGGACGCTTGTTTTCTCATCAGGGACTTTGCTATACCTCGACCAGGGGACTTTGTTATACCTCGGGCCAGGGATTTTTTTTATACTCAATCAGCGGACTTTGTTATACTCGATCAGGGACTTTGTTATACCTGTCTAGGGGGCTTTTATACTCGATCAGGACTCTTGCTATACCTGCTAGGAGCTTTTTATACCTTCCGATCAGGGTTTTGTTATACCTCGATCAGAGGACTTTGTCTACTTCCGATCAGCCTTTTGCTATACTCGAACAGGGGACTTTGCTATAACCGATCAGGTAATTTTTGTTGGCGCTCGATATGGGGACTAGTTATACCGGCCAGGGGACTTTGTTATGCTCGACCAGGGGACTTTGTTATAATCGATTAGGGGACTTTGTTATGCTCGATCTGGGGAATTTGTTAAACTGGGCCAGGAGACGTTGTTATACTCGATCAGGGGATATGTTATACTCGATCAGGGGTCTTTGTTATACTGGAGCAGGGGACTTTGTTATACTCGTTCAGGGGACTTTGTTATACTCGATCAGTGAACTTTGTTATTCTCATCCAGGGGGCTTTGTTATACTCGATGAGGGGACTTTGTTATACTCGATGAGAGAACTTTGTTATACTCGTCTAGGGGGCTTTGTTATACTCGATCAGGGGACTTTGCTATACTCGATCAGGGAAATTTGGTATGCTTGATCTAGGGACTTTGTTATACTGGGCCAGGGAACTTTTTTATACTCGATCAGGGGACTTTGTTACACTGGACCAGGGGACATTTTTATACTCGATCAGGGGACTTTGTTATACTTGATCAGGGGACTTTTGTTACACTCGATCAGGGGACTTTGTTATACTCGACCAGAGGCCTTTGTTATACTCGATCAGGGGACTTTGTTATACGCGATCAGGAGACTTTGTTATACTCGATTAGGGGCTTTTATGATACTCGATCAGGGGACTTTCTTATACTCCACCAGGGACTTTCTTATATTCGATCAGGGGATATGTAATACTCGATCAGGGGACTTTGTTATACACGATCAGGGATCTTTGTTATACTCGTCCAGGGGGCTTTGTTATACTCGATCAGGGGACTTTGTTATACTCGATCAGGGGACTTTGTCTCATTCGATCAGGGCCTTTGATATACTCGACTTGGGGACTTTGTTATAATCGATCAGGGGACTTTGTTACGCTCGATCTGGGGACTTTGTTATACTGGGCCAGGAGACTTTGTAATACTCGATCAGGGGATATGTTATACTCGATCAGGGGACTTTGTTATACTGGACCAGGGGACTTTGTTATACTCGATCATGGGACTTTGTTATACTCGATCAGGGAACTTTCTTATACTCGTCCAGGGGGCTTTGTTATACTCGATTAGGGGACTTTGTTATACTCGATCAGGGGACTTTGTCTTACTCGATCAGGGCCCTTTGCTATTCTCGACCAGGAGACTTTGTTATAATCGATCAGGGGACATTGTTATGCTCGATCTGGGACTTTGTTATACTCGATCAGTGGACTTTCCTATATTTGACCAATGGACTTTGCTAAACTCGATGAGGGGCCTTGGTTATACTCGATCAGGGGACTTTGTTATACTCGACCAGGGGACTTTGTTATACTCGATCAGGGGACATTGTCATATTCGACCAGAGGACTTTGTTATACTCGATCAGAGGATATGTTATACTCGATCAGGCGACTTTGTTATTCTCGATCAGGGGACTTTGTTATACTTGATTAGGGGACTTTGTTATACTCGATCAGGGGACTTTGTTACACTGGACCAGGGGACATTTTTATGCTCGATTAGGGGACTTTGTTATTCTCGATCAGGGGACTTTTGTTAAACTCGATCAGGGAACTTTGTTATACTCGACCAGGGGCCTTTGTTATACTCGATTAGGGGACTTTGTTTTACTCGATAAGGGGACGTTGTTATACTCGATAAGGGGAATTTGTTATACTCGATAAGGGGACTTTGTTAGACTCGAACAGGGGACTTTGTTATACTCGACCACGGGACTTTGTTATACTCGATTTGGCGGCTTTGTTATACTCGATCAGGGGACCTTCTTATATTCGATGTGGGGCCTTTGTTATACTCGATGAGGGGCCTTTGTTATACAAGATCAGGGGACTTTGTTATACTCGATTAGAGGCCTGTTTTGGACTCAATCAGGGGACTTTGTTATACTCGAGCAGGGGGCTTTGTTATACTCGATCAGGGGACTTTGCTATACTCGATGAGGAGGCTTTGTTTTACTCGATCAGGGGACTTTGCTACACTCGACCAGGGGACTTTGTTATACTCGAGTAGGGGGCTTTGTTATACTCGATTAGGGGACTTTGTTATACTCGATGAGGAGGCTTTGTTATACTCGATCAGGGGACTTTGCTATACTCGACCAGGGGACTTTGTTATACTCGATTAGTGGACTTTGTTATACTCGACCAGGGAACTTTGTTATCCTTGACCAATGGACTTTGTTATACTCGATGAAGGGCCTTTGTTTTACTCAATGAGGGGACTTTGTTATACTCGACCAGGGGACTTTGTTATACTCGATCAGGGGACTTTTTTATACTCGACCAGAGGACTTTGTTATACACAATCAGTTAATATGTTATACTTGATCAAGGGACTTTGTTATACTCAACAAGGGGACTTTGTTATAATCGATCAGGGGACTTTGTTATACTCTAAAGGGGACTTTGTTATACTCTAAAGGGGACTTTGTTATACTCGATCAGGGGAGTTTGTTATACTCGATCAGAGGACTTTGTCTTACTCGATCAGGGCCCTTTGCTATACTCGACCAGAGACTTTGTTATAATCGATCAGGGTATTTTGTTATGCTCGATATGGGGACTTTCTTATGCCGGGCCAGGGGACTTTTTTATACTCGATCAGGGGACTTTGTTATACTCGATCACTGGACTTTTGTTATACTCGATCAGGGGATTTAATGTTAGACTCGAACAGGGGACTTTGTTATACTAGAACAGGGGACTTTGTTATAATCGATCAGGGGATATGTTATACTCGATCAGGGGACTTTGTTATACTCGATCAGGGGACTTTGTTATACTTGATTAGGAGACTTTGTTATACTCGATCAGGGGACTTTGTTATACTTGATTAGAGGACTTTGTTATACTCGACCAGGGGCCTGTGTTATGCTCGATTAGAAAACTTTGTTATACTCGACCAGGGGACTTTCTTATACTCCACCAGGGACTTGTTATACTCGATCAGGGGATATGTTATACTCGATCAGGGGATATGTTATACTCGATCAGGGGACTTTGTTATACTCGGTTCAGGGGACTTTGTTATACTCGTCCAGGGGGCTTTGTTATATTAGCATCAGAGGACTTTGTTAAACTCGATGAGGGGACTTTGAGTTACTCGATGAGGAACCTTTGTTATACTCGACCAGGGGACTTTGTTATAATCGATTAGGGGACTTTGTTATGCTCGATCTGGGGAATTTGTTAAACTGGGCCAGGAGACGTTGTTATACTCGATCAGGGGATGTGTTATACTCGATCAGGGGACTTTGTTATACTGGAGCAGGGGACTTTGTTATACTCGATCAGGGGACTTTGTTATACTCGATCAGTGAACTTTGTTATTCTCATCCAGGGGGCTTTGTTATACTCGATTAGGGGACTTTGTTGTACTCGATCAGGGGACTTTGTCTTACTCGATCAGGGCCCTTTGCTATACTCGACCGGGGGACTTTGTTACAATCGA
Source organism: Homarus americanus (assembly GCF_018991925.1). Classification (NCBI taxonomy): domain Eukaryota; kingdom Metazoa; phylum Arthropoda; class Malacostraca; order Decapoda; family Nephropidae; genus Homarus; species Homarus americanus. The sequence goes on from NW_024736838.1 coordinate 54,487, forward strand.
TCAAGGGTCTTTGGTATGCTCGATCTAGGGACTTTGTTATTCTGGGCAAGGGGGCTTTTTTATACTCGATCAGGGGACTTTGTTACACTGGACTAGAGGATATTTTTATCCTCGATCAGGGGACTTTGTTACACTGGACCAGAGGACATTTTTATACTCGATTAGGGGACTTAGTTATACTCGATTAGGCGACTTTTGTTACACTCGATCAGGGGATTTTGTTATACTCGACCAGGGGCCTTTTTATACTCGATTAGGGGACTTTGTTATACTCGATAAGGGGAATTTGTTATTCTCGATAAGGGGACTTTGTTAGACTCGAATAGGGGACTTTGTTAGACTCGAATAGGGGACTTTGTTATACTCTACCAGGGGACTTTGTAATACTCGATTAGGCGGCTTTGTTATACTCGATCAGGGGACTTTCTTATACTCGATGTGGGGCCTTTCTTTGTTATACTCGACCAGGGGACTTTGTTATACTCCACCAGGGACTTTGTTATACTCGATCAGGGGATATGTTATACTCGACAACGGGACTGTGTTATACTCGATAATGCGGCTTTGTTATAATCGATCAGGGGACTTTCTTATACTCGATGAGGGGCCTTTGTTATACTCGATTAGGGGCCTTTGTTATACTAGATCAGGGGACTTTGTTATACTCGATTAGAGGCCTTTTTTGGACTCGATCAGGGGCCTTTGTTATACTCGAGCAGGGAGCTTTGTTATACTCGATCAGGGGACTTTGTTATACTCGATCAGAGGCCTTTGTTATACTAGATCAGGGGACTTTGTTACACTCGATTAGGGGCCTTTTTTGGACTCGATGAGGGGCCTTTGTTATACTCGATCAGGAGACTTTGTTATACTCGATCAGGTGACTTTCTTATACTCGAGCAGGGGGCTTTGTTATATTCGATCAGGGGACTTTGTTATACTCGATCAGGAGGCTTTGTTATACTTGATCAGGGGACTTTGCTATACTCGACCAGGGGACTTTGTTATAAACGAACCGGGAACTTTGTTATACTCGACCAGGGGACTTTTTTAAACTTGACCAGAGGACTTTGTTATATTCGATTAGGGGACTTTGTTATACTCGATCAGGGGACTTTGTTATACTCGAGCAGGGGACTTTGTTATACTCGATCAGGGGACTTTTTTATACTCGACCAGAGGACTTTGTTATATTCGATTAGGGGACTTTGTTATACTCGAACCAGGGGACTTTTTTATACTTGACCAATGGACTTTGTTCTACTCAATGAGGGGCCTTTGTTATACTCGATCAGGGGACTTTGTTATACACGACCAGGAGACTTTGTTATACGCGATCAGGGAAATTTTTATACTCGACCAGAGGACTTTGTTATACTCGATCAGGGGATATGTTATACTCGATCAGGGGACTTTGTTATACTCAACCAGAGGACTTTGTTATACTCATATAGGGGACTTTGTTATACTCGATTTGGGGCCTTTGTTATATTTGATGAGGGGGTTTTGTTATACTCGACCAGGGGACTTTGTTATGCTCGATCAGGGGACTTTGTTATACTCGATCAGGGGATATGTTATGCTTGATCAGGGGACTTTGTTATACTCGATCAGGGGACATTGTTATATTTGATTAGGGGACTTTGTTATACTCGATTAGGGGACTTTGTTATACTTGATCAGAGGACTTTGATATACTTGACCAGGGGCCTTTGTTATGCTCGATTAGAAAACTTTGTTATACTCGACCAGGGGACTTTGTTATACTCCACCAGGGCCTTTGTTATACTTGATCAGGGTATATGTTATACTCGATCAAGGGACTTTGTTATACTCGGTAGAGGGGACTTTGTTATATTCAATCAGGGGATTTTGTTATACACGACCAGGGGACTTTGTTATACGCGATCAGGGGACTTTTTTATACTCGACCAGAGGACTTTGTTATACTCGATCAGGGGATATGTTATACTCGATCAGGGGACTTTGTTATACTCAACCAGAGGACTTTGTTATACTCGATCAGGGGACTTTGTTATACTCAATCAGGGGACTTTGTTATACTCGATTAGGGGCCTTTGTTATACTTGATGAGGGGGTTTTGTTTTACTCGACCAGGGGACTTTTTATACTTGATCAGGAGACTTTGTCATACTCGATCAGTGGACTTTCCTATATTTGACCAATGGACTTTGCTATACTCGACGAGGGGTCTTTGTTATACTCGATCAGGGGACTTTGTTATACTCGACCAGGGGACTTTGTTGTACTCGATTAGGGGACTTTGTCATATTCGACCAGAGGACTTTGTTATACTCGATCAGGGGATATGTTATACTCGAACAGAGGACTTTGCTATACTCGATCAGGGGACTTTGTTATACTTGATTAGGGGACTCTGTTATACCCGATCAGGGGACTTTGTTATACTTGATCAGAGGACTTTGTTATACTCGACAAGGGGCCTTTGTTATGCTCGATTAGAAAACTTTGTTATACTCGACCAGGGGACTTTGTTATACTCCACCAGGGACTTTGTTATACTCGATCAGGGGATATGTTATACTCGACAACGGGACTGTGTTATACTCGATAATGCGGCTTTGTTATAATCGATCAGGGGACTTTCTTATACTCGATGAGGGGCCTTTGTTATACTCGATTAGGGGCCTTTGTTATACTAGATCAGGGGACTTTGTTATACTCGATTAGAGGCCTTTTTTGGACTCGATCAGGGGCCTTTGTTATACTCGAGCAGGGAGCTTTGTTATACTCGATCAGGGGACTTTGTTATACTCGATGAGGAGGCTTTGTTATACTCGATGAGGGGACTTTGCTATACTCGACCAGGGGACTTCGTTATACTCGAGCAGGGGACTTTGTTATACTCGATCAGGAGGCTTTGTTATACTCCATCAGGGGACTTTGCTATACTCGAAAAGGGGACTTTGGTATACTTGATTAGGGGACTTTGTTATACTCGACCAGTGAACTTTTTTATACTTGACAAATGGACTTTGTTATACTCGATGAGGGGCCTTTGTTATACTCGACCAGGGGACTTTGCTATAGTCGACCAGGGGACTTTGTTATTCTCTCTTAGGGAACTTTGTTATACTCGTCCAGGGACTTTGTTATACTCGATTAGGGGACTTTGTTATACTCGATTAGGGCAGTTTGTTATACTCGATGAGGAGGCTTTGTTATACTCGACCAGGGGATTTTGCTATAGTCGACCAGGGGACTTTGTTATACTCGATTAGGGGACTTTGTTATACTTGACCAGAATACTTTGTTATACTCGTCTATGGGCTTTTTTATACTCGATCAGGGGACTTTGTTATATTCGATCAGGGAATTTGTCTTACTCGATCAGGGCCCTTTGCTATACTCGACCGGGGGACTTTGTTATAAACGATCAGGGGACTTTGTTATACTCGGTTCAGGGGACTTTTTTATACTGGGCCAGGGAACCTTTTTATAGCTCTATAAGGGACTTTGTTGGCACTGGTCCAGGGACATTTTTATATTTGGATCAGGGGACTTTTGTTATACCTGACCTGTGGACTTTTGTTACACTCGATCAGGACTTTGCTATACTCTCGACCAGGGGCCTTTGTTATACCTTTATTAGGGGGACTTTGTTATACTCGATAAGGAACTTTGTTATACCTCGAGCAAAGGGAATTTATATACTTGATAAGGGGACTTTGATAGACTCGAACTGGGGACTTTGTTATACTCGACCAGGGGACTTTGTTGTACTCGATAATGGGATTTTGCTATACTCGATCAGGGGACTTTGTTATACTCGATCAGGGATATGTTATGCTCGATCAGGGGACTTGCTGTACTCGATCAGGCGACATTGTTATATTTGATTAGGACCTTTTGTTATACCTGCTGATTAGGGACTTTGTTATACTTCTGGATCAGAGGGACTTGATATACTCGCACTCAGGGCCTTTTGTTATGCCTTTTCGATTAGAAAACTTTTGTTATACCTCGACCAGGGACTTTGTTATACCCACCAGGGCCTTTGTTATACTCTGATCAGGGATATAAGCTATACCTCGACTGAAGGGATCTTGTTATACTCTCGGTAGAGGGACTTTGTTATATTCGGATTAGGGATTTTGCTATACACGACCAGGGACTCTTGTTATACGCGATCAGAGTGACTTTTTATACTCGATCAGACGACTTTTGTTATACTCGATCAGGGGATATGTTATACTCTATCAGGGACTTTGTTGTTCTCAACCAGAGGACTCTTTGTTATACCCAATCAGGGACTTTGTTATACCTTTCAATCAGGGACTTTGTTATACCTTTCGATTAGGGGCCTTTTGTTATACTTGATGAGGGGTTTTGTTTTACTCCCACCAGGGACTTTTTATACTTGATCAGGAGACTTGTCATACCTCATCAGTGGACTTTCCTATATTTGGACCAATGGACTTGCTACCTCGACGAGGGGTCTTTGTTATACTCGATCAGGGGACTTGCTTATACTCACTCAGGACTTTGTTGTACTCCATCAGGGACTTTGTCATATTCGACCAGAGAACTTTGTTATACTCGATCAGGGATATAAGTATACCTTGTCAGAGGACTTGGTTATATACTCGATCAGGGGACTTGTGGTTATACTTGATTAGGACTATGTTATACTCGCATCAGGGGACTTTTGTTATACTTGGATCAGAGGACTTTGGTTATACCTCGACAAGGCCTTTGTTATGCCTCGATTAGAAAAACTTTGTTATACTCGACCAGGGACTTTGTTATACTCGATCAGGGGATATGTTATACTCGACAATCGGACTTGTTATACTCGATAATGCGGCGCTGTTATACTCGATCAGGGACTTTCTTATACCGATGAGGGGCCTTTTGTTATACCTGATTAGGGGCCTTGTTATACTCTGATCAGGAGGCTTTGTTATACTCGATGAGGGGACTTTTGCTATACTCGACCAGGGACTTCGTTATACTCTCGAGCAGGGGTTTTATTATACACGATTAGGGACTTTTGTTATACTCGATCAGGAGGCTTTGTTATACCTATCAGGGACTTTACATACACGAAAAGGGTCTTTGTTATAATTTAATAGGGACTTTGTTATACCTCGACCAGTGAACTTTTATACTGACAAATGGACTTTGTTATACTCCTATGAGGGCCTTTTGGTTATAAATTCTAATCAGGGGACTTTGCTATAGTCGACCAGGATTTTGTTATACCTGCTTAGGAACTTTTGTATAGTACCTGACCAGGGACTTTTGTTATACCTGTTTAGGGGACTTTGTTATACCTGATTAGGGAGTTTGTTAGTACCTCGATGAGTGAGGCTTTTGTTACTCGACCAGGGAATTTTGCTATAGTCGACCAGGGACTTTTTTGTTATACCTGATTAGGGACTTTATTATACCTTTAGGATCAGGGACTTTGTCTTACTCATCAGGCCCCCTTTTGCTATACCTCGACCGGGGGACTTTGTTATAAACGATCAGGGACTTTTGGTATGCTCGATCTAGGGACTTTTGTTATACTGGGCCAGGAACTTTTTATACTACAAGGGACTTTGTTACACTGGTCCAGGGGACATTTTTATACTCGACCAGGGGCCTTTGTTATACTCTCGGGATTAGGGACTTTGTTATACTCGATAAGGGAACTTTGTTATACTCGATAAGGGGAATTTGTTATACCGACAAGGGGACTTTGATAGACCTGAACTGGGGACTTTGTTATACTCGATCAGAGACTTTGGTTATACGCGATCAGGGGCTTTGTTATACCCAATCAAAGCCTTTGTTATACCTGGATCAGGGGAGTTTGTTATACCTGATCAGGGATTGTGTTATACCGATCAGGAGGCTTTGTTATACCTCGATCAGGGACTCTTTGCTATACCGACCAGGGGACATTGTTATACTCGATCAAGGGACTCGTTGGTTCGACCAGGGATCTTTTTTATACTTGACCAATGGACTTTGTTATACTCGATGAGGGGCCTTTGTTATACCCATTAGGGACTTGTTATAATTTCACCAGTGAACTTTTTATACTTGATGAAATGGACTTTGTTATACTCTCGATGAGGGGCCTTGCTATACTCTCGCTGACCAGGACTCTTTGCTATAGTCTAATCAGGGGACTTTTGTTATACCTGCTTAGGGAACATTGCTATACTCTCGACCAGGACTTTGTTATACCTGCTTAGGGACTTTGTTATACTCGATTAGGGGAGTTTGTTATACCCGATGAGGAGGCTTTGTTATTCTCGACCAGGGACTTTGCTATAGTCGACCAGGGGACTTTGTTTATACCTCGATTAGGGACTTTGTTATACTCGGATCAGGGGACTTGGTTCCACTTTATCAGGCCCCTTTGCTATACTGACCGGGGACTTTTGTTATAAGCTACCAGGACGCTTGGTATGCTCGATCTAGGGACTTGTTATACTGGGCCAGGAACTTTTTATACTCGATAAGGGACTTTGTTACACCGGTCCAGGGACATTTTTATAGTCGATCAGGGGACTCTTGTTATACTCGATCAAGGGACTTTGTTACACTCGATCAGGGGACTTTTGTTATGCTCGACCAGGGGCCTTTGTTATACCTTTCATTAGGGGACTTTGTTATACTCTATAAGGGAACTTTGTTATACCTGGACAAGGGAATTTGTTATACTCCCGACAAGGGGACTTTGATAGACTCAACTGGGGACTTTGTTATACCCCACCAGGGACTTTGTTGTACCTCGAGCAATGGGATTTTGTTATACCTTTATCAGGAGACTTTTGTTATACTATCAGGGGGGCTTTGTTATACTCAACTTCAAAAGCCTTTGTTATACTCGATCAGGGGAGTTTGTTATACTCGATCAGGGGATTGTGTTATACTCATCAGAGGCTTTGTTATACTCGATCAGGGACTTTTGCTATACCTCGACCAGGGGACATTGTTATAATTTCTATCAAGGACTTTGTTATACTGACCAGGATCTTTTTATACTTGACCAATGGACTTGTTGGTACCGGCGAGGGCCTTTTGTTATACCTCATGAGGGACTTTTGTTATACTCGACCAGGGATTTTGTTATACCCAACTGTATGATATCTTATACTCGATCAGGGACTTTGCTTATACTCAACCAGGGACTCTTTGTTATACCTGATCAGGGACTTTTGTTATATGCCATCAGAGACCTTTGTTATACCTCGATTAGGGCCTTTGTTATCCTCGGATGAGGGACTCTTTTATTATACTCCCACCAGGGACTTTCCTATAGTCGACCAGGGGACTTTTGTTATACCTTTCGATTAGGGACTTTGTTATACCTCGACCAGGGGACTTTTTTATACTTGTTCAGGGGAATTTGTCTTACTCGACGAGAAGCCTTTGTTATACTCGATCGGGTACTTTGTTATACCTCATGAGTGGACTTTTACCATATTTGACCAACGGATCTTTGCTATACTCGGCGAGGACCTTGTTATACTCATCAGGGGACTTTGTTATACTCCGACCGAAGACTTTTGTTATACTCTGATCAGGTGATATGTTACACCTGATCAGGGACTTTGTTATTCTCGATCAGAGGACTTTTGTTATACCGACGAAAGTGGCCTTTTTATACTGATTAGAAAACTTTGTTATACTCGACCTGAGACTTTGTGATACCTGATCAGGGACTTTTTGTTATACTCCACCAGGGACTTTGTTATATTCGATCAGGGGATATGTAATACCGATAAGGGACTCTTTGTTATACACGATCAGGGTCTTTGCTATACCGCCCAGGGGCTTTGTTATACCCATCAGGACTTTGTTATATCTGATCAGGGGACTTTTTGTGTTACTCGGATTGTGGGCCCCTTTGTTATACTTTGACCAGGGACTTTGTTTCACTCCGGGACATGGGCCCCTTCTTTGCTATACTGACTAGGGACTTTTGGTTATAACTGATCAGGACTTTTGTTGGCGCCCTCGGATCTGGGACTTTGCTATGTACCTCGATCAGTGGACTTCCTATAATTCGGACCAAATGGACCTTTGCTATTCCCCGGGATGAGGGCCTTTGCTATACTCGTCTTAGGGGCTTTGTTTATACCTCGATCAGGACTCTTTTGTTATACTAGACCAGGGACTTTGTTATACTTATCAGGGGATTTTGTCAAACTCGATCAGAGTACTTTGTTATACTCGATCAGATAATATGTTATACCTGGGATCAGGGGACTTTGTTATACTCGATCAGGGACTTTGTTATACTCTGGATTAGGGACTTTGATACCTGTCCAGGGCTTTCTTTGTTATGGCCTCGATCAGGGACTTGTTACTGATCAGGGGACTTGCCCACCCGACATAAGGGGACTTTGTTAGACTCCGAACAGGGACTTTTGTTATATTCACTCAGGGACTTGTTATACCTTTATAAGGCTTTATTATACCTCGATCAGGGACTTTTTATACCAACAGAGGGCTTTTATATACTCGATTAGGACTTTGTTAAACTAGACCAGGGACTTTTTTATACTCTGACCAATGGACTTTGTTATACTCAATGAGGCCTTTGTTATACCTCGATCAGGGACTTGCTATACACGACATGGGGACTTTGTTATACGCATCAGGATCTTTTATTCTCGACCAGTGGACTTTGTTATACTCGATCAGGGGATATGTTATACCGATCAGTATTCTGGTTGTACCTAACCAGAGGACTTTGTTATACCTGATCAGGGAGTTTGTTATAATCGCAATCAGGGACTCTGTTATACTCGATTAGGGGAGTTTGTTATACTCGATGAGGGGAGCTTTGTTATACTCGACCAGAGAGACTTGCTATACTGACCAGGGAATCTGTCAGCGCCTCTGCATCAGGGGCTTTGTTATACCTGACGAGGGACTTTTTATACTAGATCAGGGGACTTTGTCATACACGATCAGTGGACTTTCCTATATTTGACCAATGTGTACTTTGCTATACCTCGATGAGGGGCCTTTGTTATACCTGATCACAATTTTGTTATACACGCAGACCAAGGGACTTTGTTTACACTTCCGTTCAGGGTCTTGTTATACTCGACCAGAGTGACTTGTTATACCTGACCAGTAATATTGGCGTTATACTCCGGGATCAGGGACTTTGTTTACTCATTAGGGACTCTTTTGTTGCTCTGACTATAGGACTTTGTTATACTCCACCAGGGACTTTTTTATACTCGATCAGGGGATATGTTTTACTCGATCAGGGGACTTTGTTATACTCGGTTCAGGGGACTTTGTTATACTCGTCCAGGTTGCTTTGTTATACTAGGATCAGGGGACTTTGTTATGCTCGATCAGGGGACTTTGTCTTACTCGATCAGGGCCATTTGTTATACTCGACCAGGGGACTTTGTTATAATCGATTAGGGGACTTTGTTATGCTGATCTGGGGACTTTGTTAAACTGGGCCAGGAGACGTTGTTATACTCTATCAGAGGATATGTTATACTTGATCAGGGGACTTTGTTTTACTGGACCAGGGGACTTTGTTATACTCGATTAGGGGACTTTGCTATACTCGATGAGGGAACTTTGTTATACTCGTCTAGGGGGCTTTGTTATACTCGATCAGGGGACTTTGTTACACTGGACCAGGGGACATTTTTATACTCGATCAGGGGACTTTGTTATACATGATCAGGGGACTTTTGTTACACTCGATCAGGGGACTTTGTTATACTCGACCAGGGGCCTTGTTATACTCGATCAGGGGACTTTGTTATGCGCGATCAGGAGACTTTGTTATACTCGATTAGGGGCCTTTGTGATACTCGAGCAGGGGACTTTCTTATACTCCACCAGGGACTTTCTTATATTCGATCAGGGGATATGTAATACTCGATCAGGGGACTTTGTTATACACGATCAGGGGTCTTTGTTATACTCGTCCAGGGGGCTTTGTTATACTCGATCAGGGGACTTTGTTATACTCGATCATTGGACTTTGTCTCATTCGATCAGGGCCTTTGTTATACTCGACCTGGGGACTTTGTTATAATCGATCAGGGGACTTTGTTACGCTCGATCTGGGGACTTTGTTATACTGGGCCAGGAGACTTTGTAATACTCGATTAGGGGATATGTTATACTCGATCAGGGGACTTTGTTATACTGGACCAGGGGACTATGTTATACTCGATCATGGGACTTTGTTATAATCGATCAGGGAACTTTGTTATACTCGTCCAGGGGGCTTTGTTATATTCGATTAGGGGACTTTGCTATACTCGATCAGGGGACTTTGTCTTACTCGATCAGGGCCCTTTGCTATTCTCGACGAGGGGACTTTGTTATAATCGATCAGGGGACATTGTTTTGCTCGATCTGGGACTTTGTTATACTCGATCAGTGGACTTTCCTATATTTGACCAATGGACTTTGCTAAACTCGATGAGGGGCCTTGGATATACTCGATCAGGGGACTTTGTTATACTCGACTTCAGGGGCCATTGTTATACTCTATAAGGGGCCATTGTTATACTCGATCAGGGGACTTTGTTATACTCGATAAGGGGACTTTGTTATACTCGATGAGGGTCTTTGTTGTACTCGATCAGGGGCCATTGTTGTATGTATATTATATATATGCTGGATTATATTATGTATGTATATTATGTATGTGCTCATTTTATATTATTTATTCAGCCTAGCTGGCGTGTGTGATATTATTACCATATCCCACACGCTTAATTAATGTGCCTGGCGACGTATGGAAGCTGCTAATGTATCACTTGCCATACGTCGTCTATGGTAGTTGACCAGGACCTTAGCTAGGGAGCAGTGCTATCCACCTCTGTGTACATACTCTTATCCAGTAAACCGAACCTACAAAACTATACAGGTGTTTGTGTTCTCTCCTGTATATAGAACTTATTACCCAGAACATCTAACATGGCGCAGTGCGTAGTTTTACTGGATTATTACGAGTGATTAGTGCAAGTTTGTGGAAAGCCGGCTGATGGATCCCCGCCTTGGGTCAACCCCGCGTCATCCCTCGAAGAATTTCGCAACTTTGAGCAGTGTCAGTGACAGTGATTTTCTGTGAAGTGTTTAGTGCATTGTGTGTTTCGTGCCATTCATGTGTGACCTTGTTCGAACGGATTTCCAAGGTATACGGCATGTTCTGGGCATTTGTGGGGTGTAGAGCTCAGCGCACCCTCCTCTGACCGTTTACAGAGAGCGACTGAGCTACTCCTATCTCCACCCCCCTCCCTCACAGCGCCGCCTCCACCCCCCTCCCTCACAGCTGGGGCGAGACGCTGCCTGCCTGGGACACACACACATACATGTACTAACACTTGCTGACCGCGCGGTTCCTTATATATATTTTATATATATAACCTACTTATCTGTGTATTTAATTAAATTTTTTTGTCTGAAATCTTGTTGATACGACGGGCTGACCGGTCAACACTGATTTAAGACACAGTACACAGATAAAGTAGTTATGTCTCATGCCTTACGTAGCCGAGGACCCAGCGCCTGGATGAGTCAAGCGGATGATAGTCCCCCAGAGATGGATGACCAGGCCGGCCCAGCTCCCACAACATTGCGCAGCCCTTCACCTCAACATTCAGCATTATCTCCAGAGATAATTGCCTTAATGAAGTTTATGAGAGATGAGAGACGCGAGGATGAAGCTCACAGACGTTTGGCGGATGAGCACAGAAGGCAAGCAGAGGCAGAACGAGACCACCAACGGAGAATGGAAGACAGTGCACGGTTTGAAGCCTTGATATCTCGCCTCACTGTTAACCAAGCCCCTGGCTCTAACACTGCCTCGGTACTGAATGGTTCAGATACCTCATCCATGCTTCCTTCACGCCCCCCAGCCCCACCTAAAGCAGCAGCTCAAACACCGCCCATCTTGGAGCCTGATGTAAATTTCCAGACTTTTCGCGAATGGCGGCGGCGGTGGGCTGATTATGCTACAATGGTGGATCTCCAGAGTTTGTCACAGCCTAAACAACTCATCCAGCTGCGTATGTGCCTGTCCTTGGAAGTTCAGCGTGTCTTAGAACATACGTTGCAGGTACCCCCAACCTCTTCGCTGTCTGTAGAGGAGGTGCTGGACGTTCTACAACGGCACATCAAAGGACAGCAGAATGAAGCTCTGCGCAGGAGGGAATTGTTTAGCTGCAGACAGATGGAGGGTGAGTCTTTTGACGCTTTTATGTACGTCTTAAGAGAGCCTCGGAAGAGGTAGATATATGTTTAGGCCACCACCAGCAGTGCGAGGAGACCCAGTTGAAGCAGGTGATCCTGATGGGTGTCAAGGACGAGGAACTTGTCCAACGCCTCACCTCCCTCGACTCTTCCTCTTCTCTTCAGGATGTGTTGACGATATGTCGCTCCTATGAGGCTACCAGGTGTGCCACCTCTGCCATCCGAGCTCCCCCTACAGCTGTACGCGCTGTGTCCCGGTACAAGAAGGACAAGAAGTCTGCTCCTACGCCTTCGCCCACCACGTCCACGCCCGGTTCATTTTGCAACAACTGTGGTAAGCAGCACGGAACACAGGTATGTCCAGCTGCTGAGTCTACCTGCGACAGTTGTGACCGTAAGGGCCACTGGTCACTCACAGTACGGTGCCCAGCCAAACGCGTCCAGTGCAATGTGTGCGGTCGTCTGGGCCACTATGACAAGCGTTGCCCTACCCACGAACCCAAGGGACAGCGTCGGCGGAAGCTTCGGCGCCCTTCTACCAGTGAGGGCCGCCCACAGTCGCCAAATCAGAGGCACGACGACCCTGGACAAAGCCCGACCCATTTTAGGAGGGTGTACTCCTCGCATCCCAGGACCAAAGTCACCCAGTACATCAGCGCCATCGTGACCTACGGCGGCGTGTCATCCCGTCTTCAGATGTTGCCCGACACCGGCGCTGATGCTACAGTCATCGGTCCCCAGCATTTGCGATGCTTGGGGCTCTCTCCAAGCGACCTAGGACCGCCTCCCGAGCACCTCTGCGTCACGGCAGATGGTTCACAGATGGCCCCAGCCCTGGGTTCACTCTATGCACATGTCACCTTTGGCAACAGGTCGTGTCAGGCCTGGATTGACGTGCATAATGGTATCCCGACTCCCTTGCTGTCCTACAGATATTGTCAAGAGTTGGCCATCATCTCCCAGGACTTCCCCAAACCTATTCTTGAGGTAAGACACGCCAACAGGGTGCACGAAGGGAGCAGCAACTACCCTGCTGCCGCCCTACCCCTACCTCTGGCCAGTGACACCTCTCCTTCGGTAGTTGTCCCTGCTGCATCACGTCCCCACGCCTTGGCTCGCCTTCACGACAGTCACCGTGGAGCTGAGGCCACCAAGCGACGTGCACGACAGACTGCGTTCCGGCCTGGCATCGACCCCGACATCTCCAATGCTGTCCAGGTGTGTAAGCCCCGCCACGTATTACAACCCAGCCAGCAGCAGGTACCCTTCATGAGTGACGACAACCCCACCCGCCCCTTTGAGTCTGTGTCGGCCGACTTTTTCTGTGTGTCAGGAAAGTCCTTCCTGGTTATCGTCGACCGTCTCTCTGGTTGGCCGGTTGTCATCAAGGGCGGTAATGACACGACGTCTGCCGCCACCATCAGCAAGTTCCGCCACTACTTCCGTGACGTGGGCGTTCCTGTGCGCCTGCGGACCGACGGAGGGCCTCAGTTCACAAGCCGGGACTTTGCTGTGTTCCTTGACCGATGGGGAGTCCGGCATGTGTTGTCATCGCCCCATTACCCGCAGTCCAACGGCCACGCTGAGGCTGCTGTCAAATCCCTGAAGCACCTCATCCTTAAGGTGGCCCCTTCTGGGAACATTGACTGCGAGGCCTTCGACCGGGGTCTTCTTGAACTCCGCAACACACCCAACTTCACCGGACGGTCCCCCGCCCAGGTTTTGTATGGGCGCCCCCTTCGTTCTTGTGTCCCTGCTCACCCTCAATCCTTCTCCAAGGAGTGGCAGGCTAAGACAGAGGATTGTGATCGCCGAGCCGCCGAACGTGTTCAGGACGTCGTCGCCCGCTACAACGACCACGCCCATTCTCTCCCCAGGTTGAGTGTCGGCACCCAAGTCCGTGTTCAGGACCCGACCTCCCTACGTTGGGACAAAGTAGGCGTAGTCATGGGTCTCGGTAGGTCACGGGACTACAAGGTGCGGTTACCCAGTGGTCGTGTGTGGTGGAGGAACCGCCGTTTTCTCCGCTCCGTAACAATGCCTTCTGCTGGCCCCGCCACCAGTGTTGAGTCCCATACCCTTCCCAGTGATCTAGTCCCTCGACGCTCAGAACGGATCCAAAAGAAAAGGTCCGCTCAAGACTTTGCTATGAGCGTATAGGGGGGAGGGAGGTGTATGTATATTATGTATGCTGGATTATATATTATGTATATATATTATGTATGTGCTCCATTTATGTATTATTTATTCAGCCTAGCTAGCAGCGTGTGGCAATGTAATTACCATATCCCACATGCTTAATTAATGTGCCTGGCGACGTATGGAAGCTGCTAATGTATCCTTATACATACATCGTCTGCAGTGAATTAACCAGGACCTTAGCTAGGGGCAGTGCTATCCACCTCTGTGTACATACTCTGTCAGTAAACCAGACCTACAAAACTATACAGGTGTTTGTCAGTTTCTCCTCCTGTATATGAACTTATTACCCCAGACATAACAATTGTTATACTCGATAAGGGGCCATTGTTATACTCGATCAGGGAACATTGTTATACTCTATCAGGGGACTTTGTTATACTCGATGAGGGGCCTTTGTTTTACTCTATCAGGGGACTTTGTTATACTGGATCTGGGGACTTTGTTATACTCGATCAGTTTTCTTTGTTATTCTTGTTCAGGGGACTTTGTTATACTCCACCAGGGGCCTTTGTTGTACTCGATCAGGGGCCTTTGTTATACTCGATAAGGGGCAGTTGTTATACTCGATTAGGGGACTTTGTTATACTCGATCAGGGGACGTTGTTATACGTGATCAAGGGGCTTTGTTATACTCGATCAGTGGACTTTGTTATACTCGATCAGGGGACTTTGTTATACTCGACCAGGGGCCTTTGTTGTACTCGATGAGGGGCCTTTGTTTTACTCGATCAAGGGCCTTTCTTATACTCGATAAGGGGTCTTTGTTATACTCGATTAGAGGACTTTGTTATACTCGATCAGGGGGTTTTGTTATTCTCGATCAGGGAACTTTGTTATACTCTATCAGGGGACTTTGTTATACTTTATAGGGGGCTTGTTATACCTCGATTAGGGACTCATGCCTCGATGAGGAGGCTTTGTTATACCTGATCAGGACTCTGCCATTCTCGACCAGGGACTTTGCTATACCTGATTAGGGGACTTTGTTACACGACAGGAACCTTTATCCTTGACCAATGGACTTTGTTATACTCGATGAGGGCTTTGTTGGTACTCGATGAGGGGACTTTGGTACTCGACCAGGGGACTTTGTTATACTATCAGGGACTTTTTATACTCGACCAGAGTGACTTTTGTTATACACAATCAGGAATACAAGTTATAATTTGGATCATGGGACTTTTTATACTCCAACTAGGGGACTTTATTATACCTCGATCAGGGACTTTGTTATAATTCTAAAGGGACTTTGTTATACTCGATCAGTAATTCTCATTATACTCGATTAGTACATTCTTGTTATACTCGATGAGGGGCTTTGTTATACCCGACTAGGGACTTGCTATAATCGACTAGGGACTTTTATACCGATCAGGGGACCTTTGTTAAAATTGGACCAGGGGATATTTATAATTTGATTAGGGACTTTTGTTTTACTAACTAGGGAGTTTATTATACTAGATCAGAAACTTTTGTTTCACTCCTGGATCAAGGGAATTTTGTTATACTCGACCAGGGGCCTTTGGTCATACCTCGACCAGAAGACTTTGTTAGACTCTCGATCAGAGGATATGTTATACCTGATCAGGGACTTTTGTTATACTCAATCAGGGTGTGCTCTGTTATACCTGATTAGGGCCTTTTGTTTTACTCGATGAGGGGGCTTTGTTATACTCGACCAGGGGACTTTGCCAGTACTGACCAGGGAATTTGTTGCACCTCGATCAGGGGCTTTGTTATACTCGACGAGGTACTTTTCTATACTTGGTCAGGGGACTTTGTCATACTCGATCAGTAGAGTTTCCTATATTTGGACCAATGGACTTTGCTATACTCCTCATGAGGGGCCTTTGTTATACCTCGCTGATCACTGGGCTTTGCTATACACGACCAGGGGATTCTCTCTGCTATATCGCTCAGGGGTCTTTGTTATACTCGACCAGAGAACTTTGTTATACTCGATCAGGGATATGTTATACTCGATCAGGGACTTTTGTTTTATCACTCTTCCATTAGGGACTTGTTATACTTCTGATCATGGTGGGACTTGTTATTATACTCAACCAGGGCCTTGTTATACCTTTATCCCTTTGTTATACACGATCAGGGGACTTTGTTATACTCGATCAGGAGGCTTTGTTATACTCGATCAGGGGACTTTGCTACACTCGACCAGGGGACTTTGTTATACACCGAGTAGGGGCTTTGTTATACTTGATTAGGGGACTTTGTTATACTCGATGAGGAGGCTTTGTTATACTCGACCAGGGGACTTTGTTATACTCGATTATGGGACTTTTTTATACTCGACCAGAGGACTTTGTTATACACAATCAGTGAATATGTTATACTTGATCAAGGGACTTTGTTATACTCAACTAGGGGACTTTGTTATACTCGATCAGGGGACTTTGTTATACTCTAAAGGGGACTTTGTTATACTCGATCAGGGGACTTTGTTATACTCGATTAGTGGCCTTTGTTATACTCGTTGAGGGGGCTTTGTTATACTCGACCAGGGGACTTGCTTTAATTGACTAGGGGACTTTTTTATACTCAATTAGGGGACTTTGTTACACTGGACCAGGGGACATTTTTTTACTCGTTGAGGGGGCTTTGTTATACTCGACCAGGGGACTTGCTATACTAGATCACGGGACTTTTGTTACACTCGATCTAGGGACTTTGTTATACTCGACCAGGGGCCTATGTCATACTCGACCAGAGGACTTTGTTATACTCGATCAGATGATATGTTATACTCGATCAGGGGGTTTTGTTATACTCGATGAGGGGACTTTGCTATACTTGACCAGGGGACTTTGTTATACTCGATTAGGGGACTTTGTTATACTCGACCAGGGGACTTTTTTATACTTGATCAGGGACTTTGTCATACTCGATCTGTGGACTTTCCTATATTTGACGAATGGACTTTGTTATACTCGATGAGAGGCCTTTGTTATACTCGATCAGTGGACTTTGTTATACTTGATTAGGGGACTTTGTTATACTCGATCAGGGGACTTTGTTTCACTGGACCAGGGTCTAGCGTATTGCCAGATACCCAAAGAATGTTCTATATTACTGAGGGTATACACAAACACTTGTTGTCTTTAAAAGTAGGTTCTATTCTCGTACGGGAGATATGTACACAGTACGACGCAGAAGCCTGTGGTCACGCCACCAGGACTCGGTCTTCACTACTTCTATCTATGTATTACTACGCGCTGGCTTGTACAGATGCCAGCATTCACAAGCTGAATACATAAAGTATAAATGTAATAATTTATATACATAATATGGTGCACAAAAAATAGAATATTATATAGAATTAATACATGTTCTGTAATACTTTACTATACATAATTAATAAGAGTAATATAAGAGTAATATAATAATATACAGCTGAAGGTACTACTTTGTGTCCATATATATCATTTACTGGGGACATTTATATACTCGATTAGGGGACTTTGTTATTCTCGATGAGGGGACTTTTGTTACACTCGATCAGGGAACTTTGTTATACTCGACCAGGGACCTTTGTTATACTCGATTAGGGGACTTTGTTATACTCGATAAGGGGACTTTGTTATATTCGATAAGGGGAATTTGTTATACTCGATAAGGGGACTTTGTTAGACTCGAACAGGGGACTTTGTTATACTCGACCAGGAGACTTTGTTATACTCGATTAGGCGGCTTTGTTATACTCGATCAGGGGACTTTCTTATACTCGATGAGGGGCCTTCGTTATACTCGATCAGGTTCCTTTATTATACTAGATCAGAGGACTTTGTTATACTCGATTAGAGGCCTTTTTCGACTCGATTAGGGGACTTTGTTATACTCGAGCAGGGGGCTTTGTTATACTCGATCAGGGGACTTTGTTATACTCGATAAGGAGGCTTTGTTATACTCGATCAGGGGACTTTGCTACACTCGACCAGGGGACTTTGTTATACCCGAGTAGGCGGCTTTGTTATACTCGATTAGGGGACTTTGTTATACTCGATCAAAGGATTTTGTCTTACTCGATCAGGGCCTTTGTTATATTCGACCAGGGGACTTTGTTATAATCGATCAGACTTTTGATATACTCGAGCAGGGGCTTGTTATACCTTGATCAGGGAATTTGTTATACTCGATTAGGAGGCTTTGCTACACCCGATCAGGGACTTTGCTACACTCGACCAGGGGACTTTGTTATACTCGAGTAGGGCTTTGCTATACTATATTAGGGACTTTTGTTATACTCGATGAGGAGGCTTTGTTAAACCGATCAGGGGACTTTGCTATCCCCGACCAGGGACTTTTGTTTACTCGATTAGGGACTTTGTTATACTCGACCAGGGATCTTTTTATCCTTGACCAATGGACTTTGTTATACTGATGAGGGCCTTGTTATACTCGATGAGGGACTTTTGTTATTCTCGACCAGGGACTTTGTTATACTCGATCAGGGACTTTTTATACTCGACCAGGGACTTTGTTATACACAATCTGGGAATATGATACTTGGATCAAGGACTTTGTTATACCAACTAGGGGACTTTGTTATACTCGATCAGGGACTTTGTCATACTCGACCAGAGGACTTTGTTATACTCCATCAGAGGATATGTTATACTCGATCAGGGACTTTGTTATACTCAATCAGGGACGTTGTTATACTTGATCATTTGACTTTTATATAATGGAGGGAACTTTGTTATACTCGTCCTGGGGGCTTTGTTATACTCGATTAGGGGACTTTATACCTGATCAGGGACTTTATCTTACTCGATCAAGGCCCTTTGCTATTCTCGACCAGGACTTTGTTATAATCGATCAGGGGACATTGTTATGCTCGATCTGGGACTTTGTTATACTCGATCAGTGGACTTTCCTATATTTGACCAATGGACTTTGCTAAACTCGATGAGGGGCCTTGGTTATAATCGATCAGGGACTTTGTTATACTGACCAGGGACTTTGTTATACTCGATCAGGACTTTGTCTACTCGACCAGAGGACTTTGTTATACTCGATCAGATGATATGTTATACTCGATCAGGGACTTTGTTATACTCGATCAGGGAATTTTTTATACGTTGATTAGGGACTATGTTATACTCGATCAGGGACTATGTTTATACTCGACCAGGGACTTTGTTATACTCGATTAGGCGGCTTTGTTATACTCGATCAGGGACTTTTGTTACTCGATGAGGGGCCTTCGTTATACTCGATCAGGTTCCTTATTATACTAGATCAGAGGACTTTGTTATACTCAATAGAGGCCTTTTTCGACTCGATCAGGGACTTTGTTATACTCGAGCAGGGCTTTGTTATACTCGATAAGGGAACTTTGTTATACTCGATAAGGGGAATTTGTTATACTCGATAAGGGGACTTTGTTAGACTCGAACAGGGGACTTTGTTATACTCGACCAGGGGGACTTTGTTATACTCGATTAGGCGGCTTTGTTATACTCGATCAGGGGACCTTCTTATACTCGATGAGGGGCCTTTGATATACTCGATGAGGGGCCTTTGTTATACAAGATCAGGGGACTTTGTTATACTGGATTAGAGGCCTTTTTTGGACGCGATCGGGGGA
Organism: Homarus americanus; assembly: GCF_018991925.1. NCBI lineage: Eukaryota > Metazoa > Arthropoda > Malacostraca > Decapoda > Nephropidae > Homarus > Homarus americanus. The sequence continues at coordinate 74,525 of NW_024736838.1, forward strand.
CTTTGATATACTCGATCAGGAGGCTTTGCTATACTCGATCAGGGGACTTTGCTACACTCGACCAGGGGAGTTTGTTATACTCGAGTAGGGGGCTTTGTTATACTCGATTAGGGGACTTTGTTATACTCGATGAGTAGGCTTTGTTAAACTCGATCAGGGGACTTTGCTATCCTCGACCAGCGGACTTTGTTATACTCGATTAGGGGACTTTGTTATACTCGACCAGGGATCTTTTTTATCCTTGACCAATGGACTTTGTTATACTGGATGAGGGGCCTTTGTTATACTCGATGAGGGGACTTTGTTATTCTCGACCAGGGGATTTTTTTATACTCGATGAGGGGACTTTTTTATACTCGACCAGAGGACTTTGTTATACACAATCAGGGAATATGTTATACTTGATCAAGGGACTTTGTTATACTCAACTAGGGGACTTTGTTATACTCGATCAGGGGACTTTGTCATACTCGACCAGAGGACTTTGTTATACTCCATCAGAGGATATGTTATACTCGATCAGGGGACTTTGTTATACTCAATCAGGGGACGTTGTTATACTCGATCATTTGACTTTTTATACTCGATGAGGGAACTTTGTTATACTCGTCCTGGGGGCTTTGTTATACTCGATTAGGGGACTTTCTTATACTCGATCAGGGGACTTTATCTTACTCGATCAAGGCCCTTTGCTATTCTCGACCAGGGGACTTTGTTAAAATCGATCAGGGGTCATTGTTATGCTCGATCTGGGACTTTGTTATACTCGTTCAGTGGACTTTCCTATATTTGACCAATGGACTTTGCTAAACTCGATGAGGGGCCTTGGTTATAATCGATCAGGGGACTTTGTTATACTCGACCAAAGGACTTTGTTATACTCGATCAGGGGACTTTGTCATACTCGACCAGAGGACTTTGTTATACTCGATCAGAGGATATATTATACTCGATCAGGGGACTTTGTTATACTCGATCAGGGGACTTTGTTATACGTTGATTAGGGGACTATGTTATACTCGATCAGGGGACTTTGTTACACTGGACCCGGGGACATTTTTATGCTCGATTAGGGGACGTTGTTATTCTCGATCAGGGGACTTTTCTTACACTCGATCAGGGAACTTTGTTATACTCGACCAGGGGCCTTTGTTATAGTCGATTATTATACTCGATGAGGGGCCTTTGTTACACTCGATCAGGGGCCTTTGTTATACTAGATCAGGGGAATTTGTTATACTCGATTAAAGGCCTTTTTTGGACTTTTTGGACTCGATCAGGGGACTTTGTTATACTGGAGCAGGGGGCATTGTTATATTCAATCAGGGGACTTTGTTATGCTCGATCAGGAGGCTTTGTTATACTCGATCAGGGGACTTTGCTAAACTCGACCAGGGGACTTTGTTATACTCGAGCAGGGGGCTTTGTTATACTCGATTAGGGGACTTTGTTATACTCGATGAGGAGGCTTTGTTATACTCGTTCAGGGGACTTTGCTATGCTCGATCATGGGAACTTTTTTATACTTGACCAATGGACTTTGTTATACTCGATGAGGGGACTTTGTTATATTCGACTAGGGGACTTTGTTATACTCGATCAGGGGACTTTTTTATACTCGACCAGAGGACTTTGTTATACTCTATCAGGGGACTTTGTTATACTCGATCAGGGGACTTTGTTATTCTAGATTAGGGGCCTTTGTTATACTCGATGAGGGGGCTTTGTTATACTCGACCCGGGGACTTTGCTATAATCGACCAGGGGACTTTGTTATACTCGTTTAGGGGACTTTGTTATACTAGACCAGGGGACTTTTTTATACTTGATCAGGGGACTTTCTCGTACTAGACCAGAGGCCATTGTTATACTCGATCGGGGGACTTTGTTATACTCGATGAGTGGACTTTCCTATATTTGACCAATGGACTTTGCTATACTCGATGAGGGGCTTTTGTTATACTCGACCAGAGGACTTTGTTATACTCAATCAGCGGATATGTTATACTCGATCAGGGGACTTTGTTATACTCATCCATGGGACTTTGTTATACTCGATCAGGGGATATGTAATACTCGATCAGGGGACTTTGTTATACTCGATCAGGGGACTTTGTCATACTCGACCAGAGGAATTTGTTATACTCGATCAGGGGACTTTGTTTTACTTGATTAGGGGACTTTGTTATACTAGATCAGGGGACTTTGTTATACTTGATCAGAGGACTTTGTTATACTCGACCAAGGGCCTTTGTTATGCTCGATTAGAAAACTTTGTTATTCTCGACCAGGGAACTTTGTTATACTCCACCAGGGACTTTGTGATACTCGATCAGTGGATATGTTATACTCGATCAGGGGACTTTGTTATACTCGGTTCAGGGGACTTTGTTATACTCGTTCAAGGGGCTTTTTTATACTAGGATCAGGGGAGTTTGTTATACTCGATGACGGGACTTAGTCTTACTCGATCAGGGCCCTTTGTCATACTCGACCAGGGGACTTTCTTATAATCGATTAGGGGACTTTGTTATCCTCGATCTGGGGACCTTGTTAAACTAGGCCAGGAGACGTTGTTATACTCGATCAGGGGATATGTTATACTCGATCAGGGGACTTTGTTATACTGGACCAGGGGACTTTGTTATACTCGATCAGGGGACTTTGTTATACTCGATCAGGGAACTGTTATACTCATCCAAGGGGCTTTGTCAAACTCGACCAGGGGACTTTGTTATACTCGATCAGGGGACTTTGTTATACTCGATTAGGGAACTTTGTTATACTCATCCAGGGGGCTTTGTCATACTCGATCAGGTGACTTTCTTATACTCGATCAGGGGATTTTGTCTTACACGATCAGGGCCCTTTGCTATACTCGACTGGGGGATTTTGTTATAATCGATCAGGGGACTTTGGTATGCTCGATCTAGGGACTTTGTTATACCGGGCCAGCGGACTTTTTTATACTCGATGAGGGGACTTTGTTTCACTGGACCAGGGGACATTTTTATACACGATTAGGGGACTTTGTTATACTCGATCAGGGGACTTTGTCTTACTCGATCAGGGCCCTTTGCTATAATCGACCGGGGGACTTTGTTATAATCGATTAGGGGGCTTTGGTATGCTCGACCTAGGGACTTTGTTATACTCGATCAGGGACTTTGTTATACTCGACCAGGGGCCTTTGTTATACTCGATTAGGGGACTTTGTTATACTCGATAACGGGACTTTGTTATACTCGATAGGGGGAATTTGTTATACTCGATAAGGGAACTTTGTTATACTCGATCAGGGGACTTTCTTATACTCGATTAGAGGCCTTTTTTGAACTCGATCAGGGGACTTTGTTATACTCGAGCAGGGGGCTATGTTAGACTCGATCAGGGGACTTTGTTATACTCGATCAGGAGGCTTTCTTATACTCGATCAGGGACTTTGCTATACTCGACCAGGGGACTTTGTTATACTCAATCAGGGGATATGTTATACTCGATCAGGGGACTTTGTTATACTCATCCAGGGGACTTTGTTATACTCGATCAATGGACTTTGTTATAAGCGATCAGGAGACTTTGTTATACTCGATTAGGAACCTTTGTTATACTCGTCCAGGGGGGCTTTGTTATACTAGGATCAGGGGACTTTGTTATAATCGATTAGGGAACTTTGTTATGCTCGATGTGGGGACTTTGTTAAACTAGGCCAGGAGACGTTGTTATATTCGATGAGGGGATATGTTATACTCGATCAGGGGACTTTGTTATACTGGACCAGGGGACTTTGTTATACTCGATCAGGGGACTTTGTTATACTCGATCAGAACGTTGCTATACTCGATCAGGGGACTTTGGTATGCTCGACCGGGGGACTTTGTTATAATCGATTAGGGGACTTTGGTATGCTCGATCTAGGGACTTTGTTATACTCGATCAGGGACTTTGTTATACTCGATAAGGGGACTTTGGTATACTCGATAAGGGGAATTTGTTTTACTCAATAAGGGGACTTTGTTAGACTGGAACAGGGGACTTTGTAATACTTGACCAGGGGACTTTGTTATACTCGATTAGGCGGCTTTGTTATACTCGATCAGGGGACTTTCTTATACTCGATTAGAGGCCTTTTTTAGACTCGATCAGGGGACTTTGTTATACTCGTGCAGGGAGCTTTGTTATACTCGATCAGGGACTTTGTTATACTCGATCAGGAGGCTTTGTTATACTCGATTAGGGGACTTTGCTATACTCGACCAGGGGACTTTGTTATACTCGAGCAGGGGGCTCTGTTATGCTCGATTAGGGGACTTTGTCTTACTCGCTCAGGGCCCTTTGCTATACTGGACCGGGGACTTTGTTATAATCGATCAGGGGACTTTGGTATGCTTGATCTAGGGAATTTGTTATACTCGATCAGGGGACTTTGTTATACTCGATCAGGGGACTTTGTTATACTCGACCAGGGGACTTTTTTATACTTGATCAGGGGACTTTGTCATACTCGACCAGAGGACTTTGTTATACTCGATCAGAGGATATGTTATACTCGATCAGGGGGCTTTGTTATACTCGATCAGGGGACTTTGCTATACTCGACCAGGTGACTTTGTTATACTCGATCAGGGGACTTTGTTATACTCGACCAGTGGACTTTTTTATACTTGATTCAGGGGACTTTGTCATACTAGATATGTGGACTTTCCTATATTTGACCAATGGACTTTGCTATACTCGATGAGCGGCCTTTGTTATACTCGATCAGGGGACATTGTTATACATGATTAGGGGACTTTGTTATACTCGATGAGGGGACTTTGTTACAATGGACCAGGGGACATTCTTATACTCGATTAGGGGACTTTGTTATTCTCGATCAGGGGACTTTTGTTACCCTCGATCAGGGAACTTTGTTATACTCGACCAGGGACCTTTTTTATACACGATTAGGGGACTTTGTTATACTCGATCAGGGGACTTCGTCTTACTCGATCAGGGCCCTTTGCTATACTCGACCGGGGGACTTTGTTATAATCGATTAGGGGGCTTTGGTATGCTCGACCTAGGGACTTTGTTATACTCGATCAGGGATTTTGTTATACTCGACCAGGGGCCTTTGTTATACTCGATTAGGGGACTTTGTTATACTCGATAACGGGACTTTGTTATACTCGATAAGGGGAATTTGTTATACTCGATAAGGGGACTTTGTTATACTCGATCAGCGCCCTTTGTTATACTCGACCAGGGGACTTTGTTATAATCGATTAGGGAACTTTGTTATACTCAAGCAGGGGGCTTTGTTATACTCGATCAGGGGACTTTGTTATACTCGATCAGGAGGCTTTCTTATACTCGATCAGGGACTTTGCTATACTCGACCAGGGGACTTTGTTATTCTCAATCAGGGGATATGTTATACTCGATCAGGGGACTTTGTTATACTCATCCAGGGGACTTTGTTATACTCGATCAGGGGACTTTGTTATACGCGATCAGGAGACTTTGTTATACTCGATTAGGAACGTTTGTTACACTCGTCCAGGGGGGCTTTGTTATACTAGGATCAGGGGACTTTGTTATACTCGATGAGGGGACTTAGTCTTACTCGATCAGCGCCCTTTGTTATACTCGACCAGGGGACTTTGTTATAATCGATTAGGGAACTTTGTTATACTTGATCAGGGAACTTTGTTATACTCATCCAGGGGGCTTTGTCATACTCGATCAGCGGACTTTCTTATACTCAATCAGGGGATTTTGTCTTACACGATCAGGGCCCTTTGCTATACTCGACCTGGGGACTTTGTTATAATCGATCAGGGGACTTTGGTATGCTCGATCTAGGGACTTTGTTATACTGGGCCAGGGGACTTTTTTATACTCGATGAAGGGACTTTGTTATACTGGACCAGGGGACATTTTTTTTCTCGATTAGGGGACTTTGTTATCCTCGGTCAGGGGACTTTGTTATACTGGACCAGGAGACTTTGTTATACTCGATCAGGGAACGTTGTTATACTCGATGAGGGAACTTTGTTATACTCATCCAGGGGGCTTTGTTATTTTCCATCAGGGAACTGTGTTATACTCGATCAGGGGACTTTGGTATGCTCGACCGGGGGACTTTGTTATACTCGATCAGGGACTTTCTTATACTCGATTAGAGGCCTTTTTTAGACTCGATCAGGGGACTTTGTTATACTCGTGCAGGGAGCTTTGTTATACTCGATTAGGGGACTTTGTTATACTCGAACAGGAGGCTTTGTTATACTCGATTAGGGGACTTTGCTATACTCGACCAGAGGACTTTGTTATACTCGAGCAGGGGGCTCTGTTATACTCGATTAGGGGACTTTGTCTTACTCGCTCAGGGCCCTTTGCTATACTGGACCGGGGACTTTGTTATAATCGATCAGGGGACTTTGGTATGCTTGATCTAGGGACTTTGTTATACTGGGCCAGGGGACTTTTTTATACTCGATCAGGCGACTTTGTTACACTGGACCAGGGGACATTTTTATTCTCGATTAGGGGACTTTGTTACACTCGATGAGGGACTTTGTTATACTCGACCAGGGCCTGTGTTATACTCGATCAGGGAACTTTGTTATACTAGATCAGGGGACTTTGTTATACTCGATAAGGTGAATTTGTTATACTCGATAAGGGGACTTTGTTACACTCGATGAGGGACTTTGTTATACTCGACCAGGGCCTGTGTTATACTCGATCAGGGAACTTTGTTATACTAGATCAGGGGACTTTGTTATACTGGGCCAGGGGACTTTTTTATACTCGATCAGGGGACTTTGTTACACTGGACCAGGGGACATTTTTATACTCGATTAGGGGACTTTGTTACACTCGATGAGGGACTTTGTTATACTCGACCAGGGCCTTTGTTATACTCGATTAGGGGACTTTGTTGTTCTCGATAAGGGGACTTTGTTATACTCGATAAGGTGAATTTGTTATACTCGATCAAAGGACTTTTTTATACTCGACCAGAGAACTTTGTTATACTCTATCAGGGGACTTTGTTATACTCGATCAGGGGACTTTGTTATACTCGATTAGGGGCCTTTGTTATACTCGATGAGGGGGCTTTGTTATACTCGACCCGGGGACTTTGCTATAATCGACCAGGAGACTTTGTTATACTCGTTTAGGGGACTTTGTTATACTAGGCCAGGGGCCTTTTTTATACTTGATCAGGGGACTTTCTCATACTAGACCAGAGGCCATTGTTATACTCGATCGGGGAACTTTGTTATACTCGATGAGTGGACTTTCCTATATTTGACCAATGGACTTTGTTGCACTCGATGAGGGGCCTTTGTTATACTCGATCAGGGGACATTGTTAAACTCGACCAGGGGACTTTGTTATATTCGATCAGGGGACTTTGTTATACTCGATAAGGGGAATTTGTTATACTCGATCAGGAGGCTTTGTTATACTCGATTAGGGGACTTTGCTATACTCGACCAGGGGACTTTGTTATACTTGAGCAGGGGGCTCTGTTATACTCGATTAGGGGACTTTGTCTTACTCGCTCAGGGCCCTTTGCTATACTGGACCGGGGACTTTGTTATAATCGATCAGGGGACTTTGTCATACTCGACCAGAGGACTTTGTTATACTCGATCAGAGGATATGTTATACTCGATCAGGGGGCTTTGTTATACTCGATCAGGGGACTTTGCTATACTCGACCAGGGACTTTGTTATACTCGATCAGGGGACTTTGTTATACTCGACCAGTGGACTTTTTTATACTTGATTCAGGGGACTTTGTCATACTAGATCTGTGGACTTTCCTATATTTGACCAATGGACTTTGCTATACTCGATGAGCGGCCTTTGTTATACTCGATCAGGGGACTTTGTTATACTTGATTAGGGGACTTTGTTATACTCGATAAGGGGACTTTGTTACACTGGACCAGGGGACATTTTTATACTCGATTAGGGGACTTTGTTATTCTCGATCAGGGGACTAATGTTACACTCGATCAGGGAACTTTGTTATACTCGACCAGGGACCTTTGTTATACTCGATTTGGGGACTTTGTTATACTCGATATGGGGACTTTGTTATACTCGAAAAGGGGAATTTGTTATATTCGATAAGGGGACTTTGTTAGATTCGAACAGTGGACTGTGTTATACTCGACCAAGGGCCTTTGTTATACTCGATTAGGGGCCTTTGTTATACTAGATCAGGGGACTTTGTTATACTCGACCAGAGGACTTGCTATAGTCATCCAGGGGACTTTTTTATACTCGATCAGGGGACCTTTGTTATACTCGATCAGGGGACTTTTGTTACACTCGATCAGGGGACTTTGTTATACTCGACCAGGAGCCTTTGTTATACTCGATTAGGGGACTTTGTTATACTCTATAAAGGAACTTTGTTATACTCGATAAGGGGAATTTGTTATACTCGATAAGGGGACTTTCATAGACTCGAAAAGGGCACTTTGTGATATTTGACAAGGGGACTTTCTTATACTCGATGAGGGGCGTTTGTTATACTCGATCAGGGGCCTTTGTTATACTAGACCAGGGGTCTTTGTTATACTCGATCAGAGGACTTTTTTATACTCGACCTGAAGACTTTGTTATACTCAATCAGGGGATATGTTATACTCGATCAGGGCACTTTGTTATACTCAACGAGGGGACTGTTATACTCGATCAGTGGACTTTGTTATACGCGATCAGGAGACTTTGTTATACTCGATTATGGGCCTTTGTTATACTCGATGAGGGTGCATTATTATGCTCGACCAGGGGACTTTGTTATACTCGATTAGGGTACTTTGTTACATTCGACCAGGGGACTTTTTTATACTTGATCAGGGGACTTTGTCTTACTCGACCAGAGGCCTTTGTTATACTCGATCGGGGGACATTGTTATACTCGATCAGAGGACTTTGTTATACTCGACGAGGGGCTTTTTTATACTCGATTTGAAAACTTTGTTATACTTGACCAGGAGACTTTGTGATACTCGATGAGGGGTCTTTGTTATACTCCACCTGGGAGTTTGTTATATTCGATTAGGGGATATGTAATACTCGATCAGGGGACTTTGTTATACTCGATCAGGGGACTTTGTCATACTCGACCAGAGGACTTTGTTATACTCGATCAGGGGATATGTTATACTCGATCAGGGGTCTTTGATATACTTGATCAGGGGACTTTGTTATACTTGATTAGGGGACTTTGTTTTACTCGATCAAGGGACTTTGTTATACTTGATCAGAGGACTTTGTTATACTCGACCAAGGGCCTTTGTTATGCTCGATTAGAATACTTTGTTATACTCGACCAGGGAAATTTGTTATACTCCACCAGGGACTTTGTTATACTCGGTTCAGGGGACTTTGTTATACTCGTCCAAGGGTCTTTTTTATACTCGATTAAGGCCTTTTTGGACTCGATCAGGGGTTGTTCTGGAGGGCTGTTATACTCGATCAGGGGACTTTGTTTCGATCAGGACTTTCGTTTGGGACTTTGCTATACTTGACCAGGGACTGTTATACTCAATCAGGGTATATGTTATATACTCGATCAGGGGACTTTGTTATACTCAGCCAGGGGACTTTGTTATACTCGATCAGGGGACTTTGTTATACGCGATCAGGAACTCTCGATTGGAACCTGTTATACTCGTCAAGGGGCTTTGTTATACTAGGATCAGGGGACTTTGTTATACTCGATGAGGGACTTAGTCTTACTCGATCAGCGCCCTTTGTTATACTCGATCAGGGGACTTTGTTATAATCGATTAGGAACTTGTTATGCTCGGTGGACTTTGTTAAACTGGCCAGGAGACGTTGTAATACTCGATCAGGATATGTTATACTCGATCAGGACTTTGTTATATCTGGACCAGGGGACTTTGTTATACTCGATCAGGGACTTTGTTATACTCGATCAGGGAACTGTTATACTCATCCAGGGGCTTTGTCATAGTCGATCAGGGGACTTTCTTATACTCGATCAGGGATTTTGTCTTACGATCAGGGCCCTTGCAATATTCGACGGGGGACTTTGTTATAATCGATCGGGGACTTTGGTATACTCGATCAAGGGACTTTGTTATACTGGGCCAGGGGACTTTCATCCGAGGGACTTTGTTACACTGGACCAGGGACTTTTATTCTCGATTACGGGACTTTGTTATCTCGATCAGGGGACTTTGTTATACTTGATCAGGGACTTTGTTATACTCGACCAGGGGCCTTTTTGTGCTCTATTGGAAAACTTTGTTATACTCCACCAGGAACTGTTATACTGGATCAGGGCTATGTTATACTCGATCAGGGACTTTGTTATTCTCGGTTCAGGGTCTTTGTTATACTCGTCCAGGGCTTTGTTATACTAGGATCAGGGACTTTGTTATCTCGATGGGGACTTAGTGTTACTCGATCAGGGCCCATGCTCGACCAGGGGACTTTGTTATAATCGATTAGGGGACTTTGTTATGCTCGATCTGGGGACTTTGTTAAACTAGGCCAGAGACGTTGTTATACTCGATCAGGGGATATGTTATACTTGATCAGGGACCAGGGGCTTTGTCATACTCGACCAGATTATACTCGATCAGGGGACTTTGTTATACTTGATCAGGAACTTTATTCTCATCCAGGGGCTTTGTCACTCGATCAGGACTTTCTTATACTCGATCAGGGTTTTGTCTTACGTTCAGGGCCCTTTGCTATACTCGACCGGGGACTTTGTTATAATCGATCAGGGAACTTTGGTATGCTCAATCTAGGGACTTTGTTATACCGGGCCAGACTTTTATACTCGATTAGGGACTGTTATACTCGATCAGGGACTTTGTTATACTGGACCAGGAGGATTTATTATACTCGATCAGGGTCGTTGTTATACTCGATCAGGGAACTTTGTTATACTCATCAAGGGGCTTTGTTATAATCGATTAGGGGAATTGTTATACTCGATAAGGGACTTTGTTAGACTCGAACAGGGACTTTGTTATACTCGACCAGGGAACTTTGTTATCTCGATTAGGCGGCTTTGTTATACTCGATCAGGGACTTTCTTATACTCGATTAGAGGCCTTTTGGACTCGATCGGGACTTTGTTATACTCGAGCAGGGGCTTTGTTATCCTAGATCAGGGGACTTTGCTATACTCGACCATGGGACTTTGTTATACTCGACCAGGGGACTTTTTTATACTCGATTAGGGATTTTTTATACTCGACCAGAGGACTTTGTTAAACTCAATCAGGGATATGTTATACTCGATCAGGGGACTTTGTTATACTCATCAGGGACTTTGTTATACTCGATCAGGACTTGTTATACGCGATCAGGAGACTGTTTATACTCGCTTACGGGCTTTTGTTATACTCGTCAGGGGGCTTTGTTATACTAGGATCAGGGACATTGTTATACTCGATCAGGGAACTTTGTCTTAGATCAAGACCCTTTGTTATACTCGACCAGGGACTTTGTTATAATCGTTTAGGGGACTTTGTTATGCTCGATCTGGGGACTTTGTTAAACTGGGCCAGGAGACGTTGTTATACTCGATCACGGGATATCTTTATTCTCGATTAGGGGACTTTGTTGTACTTTGGACCAGGGGACTTTGTTATACTCGATTAGGTGATTTTTATTTATACTCGATGTAGAACTTTGTTATACTCGTCAAGGGGCTTTGTTATACTCGATCAGGGACTTTGTTATACTCGATCAGAGGATATGTTATACTCGACCATGGGGTTTGTTATACTCGATTAGGCGGCTTTGTTATGCTCGATCGGGGACTTTCTTATACTCGATTAGAGGCCTTTTGGACTCGATCAGGGGACTTTGTTATACTCGAGCAGGGGCTTTGTTATCCTTGATCAGGGGACTGCTATACTCGACCAGGGGACTTTTGTTATACTCGACCAGGGATCTTTTTATACTTGACCAATGGACTTTGTTATATACTCGATGAGGAGCCTTTGTTATACTCGATGAGGGACTTTGTTATACTCGACCAGGGGACTTTGCTATACTTCGATCAGGGACTTTGTTCTATGCGATCGAGACTTTCGTATATACTCGATTCTGGCGGGCCTTTGTTATACTCGTCCAGGGCTTTGTTTTTACTAGGATCAGGAGGACTTTATTTACACTCGATGAGGACTTTGTCTTACTCGATCAAGGGCCCGCTGTTATACTCGACCAAAGGGGACTTTTGTTATAATCGCTTAGGGCTTTGTTATGCTCGATCTGAGGACTTTTGTTGGGACTTTGTTATACTCGATCAGGGACTTTGTTATACGCGATCAGGAGACTTTGTTATACTCGATTACGGGCCTTTGTTATACTCGTCCAGGGGGGCTTGTTTTACTAGGATCAGGAGACTTTGTTATACTCGATGAGGGAACTTAGTCTTACTCGATCACGGCCCTTTGTTAACTCGACCAGGGGACTTTGTTATAATCGATTAGGGACTTTGTTATGCTCGATCTGGGGACTTTGTTAAACTAGGCCAGGAGACGTTGATATACTCGATCAGGGAACTTTGTTATACTCATCCAGGGGACTTTGTTATACTGGACCAGTGGACTTGTAATACTGATGAGGGGACTTTGTTATACTCGATGAGGAACTTTGCTATACTCATCCAGGGCTTTGCATACTCGATCAGGGGACTTTCTATACTCGATCAGTGGATTTTGTCTTACACGATCAGGCCCTTTGCTATACTCGACCGGGGGACTTTGTTATAATCGATCTAGGACTTTGTTATACTGGGCCAGGTGACTTACTTTGTTATGCTCGATAAGGGAAATTTGTTTCATCGATAAGGGACTTTGTTAGAATTCGAACAGGGAATCCCTTTGTTACACTCGACCAGGGGACTTTGTTATACCCGATTAGGCGGGGCTGTTATACTCGATTAGGGACTTTTGCTATACTCGACCAGGGGGACCTTGTTATACCTTTGAGCAGGGGGGCTTTGTTATACCTTGATCAGGGGACTTGTTATACTGATCAGGAGGCTTTTGTTATACCTTTATTAGGGACTTTGCTATACTCGACCAGGGACTTTGTTATACTCGACAGGGGCTCTGTTATACTCCGGACAGATTTTGTCTTTACTCGATCAGCCCCTTCGCCATACTGACCGTGTGGATCTTTGTTATAATCGATCGGGACTTTGGTATGCTTGGATCTTAGGACTTTGTTATATCAAATAGACTTTTATACTCGATTAGGGACTTTGTTACACTTGACCAGGGACATTTTTTATACTTTATTAGGGACTTGTTACACTCTGATGACGGACTTTGTTATACTCAATTAGGGCTACCTGTTATACCTCGATTAGGGACCTTTTGTTATACCTCGATCAAGAGGCTTTGTTATACTCGATCAGGGACTTTGCTATGCTCGAAGTGGACCTTGTTATATTCTGTCCAGGGGGCCTTTTATAATTAGGATCAGGGACTTTGTTACACTCGACAGGGATCTCTTAGTCTACTCGATCAGGTCCCTTTGTTATACTCTCGACCAGGACTTTAATAATCGATTAGGGACTTTGTTATACTGGATGGAGAGGGGCCTTTGTTGTTCGATGAGGGGCCTTTTGTTATACTAGATCAGGGGACTTTCTTTATACTCGATTAAAGGCCTTTTTTTTGACCTGCCGATCAGGCGATTCTCGTTATACTCGAGTAGACTTTGTTATACTCGACCAGGAACTTTATACTTCTAGACCAATAGACTTTATATACTCGATGAGGGCCTTGGTTATAATCGATGAGGGGACCTTTGTCTCTACTCTGACCAGGGACTTTATTATACTCGATCAGGGGATTTTTTATACTCGACCAGAGGACATTGTTATACTTCCCCTATCAGGGGACTTTGTTATACTCAGATCAGGGACTTTGTTATACTCGATTAGGGCCTTTGTTATACTCAATGAGGGGGTTTTATACTCGACCCGGGGACTTTGCTATAATCGACTAGGACTTTTGTTATACTCATTTAGGGACTTTTGTTATACCAGGACCAGGGACTTTTTATACTTGATCGGGACTTTTCAAGCAGCTTGACGAGAGGCCATTGTTATACCCGATCGGGGACTTTGTTATACTCGCTGATGAGTGGATTCTTCCTTTATATTTGACCATAGACTTGTTATACTCGATGAGGGCCTTGGTTATACTCCTCGATCAGGACTTTGTTATATTAATGACCAGAGACTTTGTAAAAGTTGATCAGGAACTTTTTTATTCTCGACCAGAGGACTTGTTACACCTCGATCAGTGATGCTATGTTATAATTGATCGACTTTGTTAAACTCGACCGACTTTGTTATACCTGATGAGGGGACTTCGGTTATACCTGACCAGAGGAGCCTTTGTTATACTCGATCAGGGGACTTTGTTATACACAACCAGGGACTTTGTAAAAGCGATCAGGGAACTTTTTTATTCTCGACCAGAGGACTTTGTTATACTCGATCAGGGATATGTTATACTCGATCAGGGGACTTTGTTAAACTCGACCAGGGACTTTGATATACTCGATGAGGGGACTTTGTTATACTCGAGCAGAGGACTTTGTTATACTCGATCAGGGGATATGTTATACTCGATCAGGGGACTTTGTTATATTCGATCAGAGGACTTTGTTATACTCGACGAGGCGACTTTTTTATACTTGACCAATGGAGTTTGTTATACTCGATGAAGGGCCTTTGTTATACTCGATCAGGGGACTTTGTTAAATTCGATCAGGGGACTTTGTTATACTCCACCAGGGACTTTGTTATAATCGATCAGGGGACTTTGTTATACTCGATCAGGGGACTTTTTTATAGTCGACCAGAAGAATTTGTTATACTCGATTAGGGGACTTTGGTATACTCGACCAGAGCACTTTTTTATACTTGATCAATGGACATTGTTATACTCAATGAGGGGCCTTTGTTATACTCGATTAGGGGACTTTGTTATACACGACCAGGGACTTTGTAAAAGCGATCAGGGAACTTTTTTATTCTCGACCAGAGGACTTTGTTATACTCGATCAGGGGATATGTTATACTCGATCAGGGGACTTTGTTGTACTCAACCAGAGGACTTTGTTATACTCGATCTGGGAACTTTGTTATACTCAATCAGGGGACTTTGTTATACTCGATTAGGGGCCTTTGTTATACTCGATGAGGGGGCTTTGTTATACTCGACCAGGGGACTTTGCTATACTCGACCAGGGGACTTTGTTATACTCGATCAGAGGACTTTGTTATACTCGACCAGGGGACGTTTTTATACTTGATCAGGTGACTTTCTCATACTCGATCAGTGGACTTTCCTATATTTGACCAATGAACTTTGCTATAGTCGATGAGGGGCCTTTGGTATAATCGATCAGGGGACTTTGTTATACTCGACCAGGGGACTTTGTTATACTCCTTCATGGGACTTTGTTATACTCGGCCAGAGGACTTAGTTATACTCGATCAGGGGATATGTTATACTCGATCAGGAGACTTTGTATTAATCGATCAGGGGACTTTGTTATACTTGATTAAGGGACTTTTTATACTCGATCAAAGGACTTTGTTATACTTTGTTATACTCGATAAGAAAACTTTGTTATACTCGACCAGGGGACTTTGTTATACTCCACCAGGGACTTTGTTATACTCGATCCGAGGATATGTTATACTAGATCAGGGGACTTTGTTATACTCGGTTCAGGGGACTTTGTTATACTCGTCCAGGGGGCTTTGTTATACTAGGATCAGGGGACATTGTTATGCTCGATCAGGAGACTTTGTCTTACTCGATCAGGGCCCTTTGTTATACTCGACCAAGGGACTTTGTTATAATCGATTAGGGACTTTGTTATGCTCGATCTGGGGACTTTTTGTTAAACTGGGCCAGGAGACGTTGTTATGGATATGTTATACTCGATCAGGGCCCTTTGTTATACTCGACCAGGGGACTTTGTTATAATCGATTAGGGGACTTTGTTATGCTCGATCTGGGGACTTTGTTAAACTGGGCCAGGAGACGTTGTTATACTCGATCAGGGGATATGTTATACTCGATCAGGGGACTTTGTTATACTGTAGCAGGGGACTTTGTTATACTCAACTAGGGTGCTTTTTTATACTCAATGAGGGGACTTTGTCATACTCGACCAGGGGACTTTGTTATACTCATCCAGGGGGTATTGTTATACTCGATCAGGGGACTTTGTTATACTCGATCAGGGAACTTTGTTATACTCAACTAGGGGGCTTTTTTATACTCAATGAGGGGACTTTGTCATACTCGACCAGGGGACTTTGTTATAATCGATTAGGGGACTTTGTTATGCACGATATGGGGGCTTTGTTACACTGGGCCAGGGGACTTTTTTGTACTCGATTAGGGGACTTTGTTATACTGGACCAGGGGACTTTTTTATACTTGACCAATGGACTTTGTTATACTCGATAAGGGGACTTTATTATACTTGATAAGGGAATTTGTTATACTCGATAAGGGGACTTAATGTTAGACTCGAACAGGGGACTTTGTTTTACTCGACCAGGGGACTTTGTTATACTCGATTAGGCGGCTTTGTTATGTTCGATCAGGGTACTTTCTTATGCTCGATGTGGGGCCTTTGTTATACTCGATAAGGGGCCTTTGTTATACTAGATCAGGGGACTTTATTATACACGATTAGAGGCCTTTTTTGGACTCGATTAGGGGACTTTGTTATACTCGAGCAGGGGGCTTTGTTATACTCGATCAGGGGACTTTGCTATACTCGATCAGGAGGCTTTGTTATACTCGATCAGGGGACTTTGCTATACTCGACCAGGGGTCTTTGTTATACTCGAGCAGGGGGCTTTGTTATACCCCGATTAGGGGACTTTGTTATACTCGATCAGGAGGCTTTGTCATATTCGATCAGGGGACTTTGCTATACTCGACCAGTGGACTTTGTTATACTCGAACAGGGGACATTGTTATTCTCGACCAGGGGACTTTGTTATACTCGATTAGGCGGCTTTGTTATACTCGATCAGGGGACTTTCTTATACTCGAGCAGGGGGCTTTGTTATATTCGATCAGGGGACTTTGTTATACTCGATGAAGAGGCTTTGTTATACTTTATCAGGGGACTTTGCTATACTCGACCAGGGGACTTTGTTACACTCGATTAGGGGCCTTTTTTGGACTCGATGAGGGGCCTTTGTTATACTCGATCAGGAGACTTTGTTATACTCGATTAGGTGACTTTCTTATACTCGAGCAGGGGGCTTTGTTATATTCGATTTGGGGACTTTGTTATACTCGATGAGGAGGCTTTGTTATACTTTATCAGGGGACTTTGCTATACTCGACCAGGGGACTTTGTTATACACGAACCGGAGACTTTGTTATACTCGACCAGGGGACTTTTTTATACTTGACCAGAGGACTTTGTTATATTCGATTAGGGAAATTTGTTATGCTCGATCAGGGGACTTTGTTATACTCGAGCAGGGGACTTTGTTTACTCGATCAGGGGACTTTTTTATACTCGACCAGAGGACTTTGTTATATTCGATTAGGGGACTTTGTTATACTCGAACCAGGGGACTTTTTTATACTTGACCAATGGAATTTGTTCTACTCAATGAGGGGCCTTTGTTATACTCGATCAGGGGACTTTGTTATACACGACCAGGAGACTTTGTTATATGCGATCAGGGGACTTTTTTATACTCGACCAGAGGACTTTGTTATACTCGATCAGGGGATATGTTATACTCGATCAGGGGACTTTGTTATACTCAACCAGAGGACTTTGTTATACTCATTCAGGGGACTTTGTTATACTCGATTATGGGCCTTTGTAATATTTTATGAGAGGGTTTTGTTATACTCGACCAGGGGACTTTGTTATACTCGATCAGGGGACTTTGTTAGACACGATCAGGGGATATGTTATACTCGATCAGGGGACTTTGTTATACTTGATTAGGGGACTTTGTTATACTCGATTAGGGAACTTTGTTATACTTGATCAGAGGACTTTGTTATACTCGACC
>NW_024736839.1:0-20822 GCF_018991925.1 Homarus americanus
TTGCTATGTATTGTTTTGCTAGATGAGGCTTTAAGAGGAGGTTTTAACATCACCAATACTCTATATGAGGCGTCGTCTACTGATGAATGACACAAACACAGCAGTGAGAATTCCAACTGAAGTCCAACAAACAAGGTCAGAGCCATAAAATAAAACAAGGTCCGCGTTGGAAGGGAAGGCTCTCTCTCTCTCTCTCTCTCTCTCTCTCTCTCTTTCTCTCTGTTATTGTGTGTGTGTGTGTGTCGAATTCCCAAACAGAAATCTACTTCAAAAGTTCGTACGTAAATGTTTCCACTAATGAGGAGGAACAGAACACATCATACTGGGCCATTCAATCTTGCACAAGACGTCGGACACATGGCGTTGATTTATCACTAGAAACTGTTGGAACGTGAAGCACTCATGAAAATAATGTTTAAATCTCTTCAACATGCGGAGCTAAACGAATATGGCTCTGATAACCTATTAGATACAAGATTTTCTCAAAATGTCAATAGAAATTACGGATTTAGTACAGAACCATGTGTAACTTAACCAACCTCGCCGCAATCTTCCACCACCTACTTCACCCGCACAGATTACCACCATCTCAACAGTATGACAGGAGATAAAGGGACGGTGAACAGAAATGCTAAGGTACCACATATGGAAGACGGTGACGGGTGCACGTCCACGCCTCTTCGGCTGACACACATAGCTATCAGTGAGGCAACCACGAGGGTAGACAGCAGAAGCCACCAGCACCCCACCTTAGGAAACATCACTACTGCCTTATATATAGCCGATGGTGGTTGGCATTGTGGCCCTGCGAACACTACAGGCTGTTAGATCATGACATTTATGCTGAATTTCTTCCATAACCTGATACAATGAAGAGGCCTCCTGAGACCAACACACACACACACAAAATAAACTCTATGAAACCTCCAGATACAGACGATGGCGAGACAAGAGTTATGATCCAGAAGCAGGGGATGGGGCTAGCAGAAGGTGGGGTTAGCAGAGAGGGAGGGGGTGGCTATTAGAGAGGGGTGGGGGTTGTACTAGCTTGAGAGGGGTGGGGTGGGCTAGTAGAGAGGGGTGGTTAGAAGAGGGGTGTCTAGCAGAAAGAGTGGGGTTGACCCAGAGAAGGGTGGGGCTAGCAGAGCAGTGCGGGGTGGGGCTAGCAGAGGTCTCCTGCGTACACCTCCAACACTCCCAGGCACACCCCTGACACTCCCAGGCTCCTCCCTCTGACACTCCCAGGTACACCCTCTGACACTCCCAGGGACACCCTGACACTCCCACATACACCTCTGACACACCCAGGTACTCTCTGACACTCCCAGGTACACTCAGACACTCCCAGGTGGCTACTCCAAACACTCCCAGGTATACTCTGACACTCTCAGGTACACCTCTGACACTCCCAGGTACACCCTGACACTGCCAGGTACACCTCTCACACTCCATGTACACCTCAGACACTTCAGGTACACCTCCTGACACTTCCAGGTACACCTCTCACTCCGGTACACCCTCCGACACTCCCAGGTACACCTTTCACACTCCCAGGTACCCACTGACACCTCCCTGTTACACCCCTGACACTCCCAGGTACACCTCTGACACCTCTAGATACACCCCTGACACTCCCAGATAAACCTCTGACACTCCCAGGTAAACCCCTGACACTCCCAGGTACACCCCTGACACTCCCAGGAACACCTCCGACACCCCCATGTACACCCCGACACCCCCAGATACACCTCTGACACTGCCAGGTACACCCCTGACACTGCCAGGTACACCTCTGACACTCCCAGGTACACCCCTCTGACACTCCCAGGTACACCTCCGATACTCCCAGGTACACCCCTGACACTCCCAGGTCACACCTCTGACACCCCAGTACCTCTGACACTCCCTGGTACACACACCTGACACTCCCAGGTACACCTCATACACTCCCAGGTACACCTCAGACACTCCCAGGTACACCTCTGACACCCCAGGCACACCTCTGACACTCCCAGGTACACCTCTGACACTCCCAGGTACACTCTGACATAGGTACACCTCTGACTCCCAGGTACACTCAGACACTCCCAGGTACACCTCCTGACACTCCCAGGTACAACTCTGACACTGCGTAGGTACACCTCTGACACTCCCAGGTACACCTCCGATACTCCCAGGTACACCTCTGACACTCCCAGGTACACCTCTGACACTAGGTGTACACCTCCTCTGATACTCCCAGGTACACCTCTGACACTGTCCAAGCACTCTGACACTCGCAGGTACACCCCTCTGACACTCCCAGGTCACACCTCTGACACTCCCAGGTACACCTCCGATACTGCAAGGTACACCTCTGACACCCCCAGGTACACCTCTGACACTCCCAGGTACACCCCTGACACTCCCAGGTACACCTCTGACACCCCAGGCATGCCTCAGACACTCCCAGGTACACCTCTGACACCCCAGGTACACCCCTGACACTCCAGGTTCACCCCTGACACTCCCAGGTACACCTCCGACACTCCCAGGTACACCTCCGACACTCCCAGGTACCCTCAGACACTCCCAGGTACACCTCTGACACTGCCAGGTACACCCTCTGACACTGCCAGGTGCACCCTCTGACACTCCCAGGTACACCTCTGACACTCCCAGGTACACCTCCGACACTCAGGTACACTCTGACACTCCCAGGTACACCTCTCTGACACTCCCAGGTACTCCTCTGACACTCCCCTGGTACACACCTGACACTCCCAGGTACACCCCTCACACACCCAGGTACACCTCAGACATTCCAGGTACACCCCTGACACTCCCAGGCACACCTGGCACACTCCCCAGGTACACCTCTGACACCGCCAGGTACACCCCGACACAGCCAGGTACACCTTCGACACCCGAGGCACACCTCAGACACTCCCAGGTACACCTCTGACACTCCCAGGTACACCCCTGACACTCCCAGGTACACCCCTGACACTCCCAGGTACACCTCTGACACTCCCAGGTACACCTCAGACACTCCCAGGTACACCTCCAACACTCCCAGGTACACCTCCAACACTCCCAGGTACACCTCCAAATACCTCCCAGGTACACCTCGACATCCCCAGGCTCCTCTGACACTCCCAGGTACACCTCTGACACTCCCAGGACACCCCGACACTCCCAGATACCTCTGACACACCCAGGTACTCTCTGACACTCCCAGGTACACCCCTCAGACACACTCCCAGGTACACCTCAAACACTCTCAGGTACACCTCTGACACTTCTCAGGTACACCTCTGACACTCCCAGGTACAATCCTGACACTGCCGGGTACCTCTGACACTCCATGTACACCTCAGACACTAGGTACACCTCTGACACTCCCAGGTACACCTCTCACACTCCCGGTACACCTCCGACACCCCAGGTACACCTCTCACACTCCCAGGTACACCACCGACACCCCTGTTACACCCCTGACACTCCCAGGTACACCTCCGACACTCCTAGGTACACCTCCCATACCCCAGGTACACCTCTGACACTCCCAGGTACAACAATGACACCCAGGTACACCTCAGACACTCCCGGGTACACCCAGCATTCCCAGGTATACCCCTGACACTCCCAGGTACACCGCTGATACTCCCAGGTACACCCCTGACACTGCCAGGTACACCTCTGACACTCCATGCCACCAGACACTCCCAGGTACACCTCAGACACTGCAGGTACACCTCAGACACTCCCAGGTACATCACTGACACTCCCAGGTACACCCCTGACACTCCCAGGTACACCCTCGCGACACTCCCAGGGTACACCCCTCAGACACTCCCAGGTACACCTCTGACACTTCCAGGTACACCTCTGACACTTCCAGGTACACCTCTCTGACACTCCCAGGTACACCTCTGACACTCCCAGGTACACCTCAGACACTCATAGTTACACCTCAGACACTCACAGTTACACCTCCGACACTCCCAGTTACACCTCCACACTCCCAGTTCACCCCTGACACTTCCAGGTACACCCCTGACACTCCCAGGTACACCCCTAACACTCCGGTACACCTCTGACACTCCCAGTTACACCCCTGACACCTCCCAGCTACACCTCTGACACCTCCCAGCTACACCTCTGACACTCCCAGGTACAACCTCTGATACTCCCAGGTACACCTCTGATACCTTGCAAACTCTCGATACTCCCAGGTACCTCCTCGATTCTCCCAGGTACACCTCTGACACTCCCAGGTACTCTCAGACACTCACAGGTGACACCTCTGACACTCCCAGGTACACCTCCTAACACTCCCAGGTACACCTCTGACACCAGGTACACTCAGACACTCCAGGTACACCTCTGACACTGCCAGGTACACCTCTGACACTGGCAGGTACACCTCTGCACTCCCAGGTACACCTCTAACACCTCCCAGGTACACCTCCGATACTCCCAGGTACACCTCTGACACTTCCAGGTACAACAATGACATTCCCAGGTACACCCCTGACACTCCCAGGAACACCTCTGACACTCCCAGGTACACCTCAGACACTCCCAGGTACACCTCCTGACCTCCCAGGTACACCTCTGATACTCCCAGGTATCCCCTGACACTCCCAGGTACACCCTGACACTCCCACCATGTGCTGCCAGGTACACCTCTGACACTCCCATGTACACCTCAGACACTCCAGGTACACCTCGAACCTCCCAGGTACATCACTGACACTCCCAGGTACACCCTGACCTCCCAGGTACACCCCTGACACTCCCAGGTACACCTCTGACACTCCCAGGTACACCTCAGACACTCCCAGTTACACCTCTGACACTCCCAGGTACTCTCTACACTCCCAGGACACCACTGACAATCCCAGGTACACCTCTGGCACTCCCAGGTACCTCCCTGACACTCAGGTACACCTCTGACACTCCCAGGTACACCTCTGACACTCCCGGTTGCAGCTCGACACTCCCAGTTCACCTCCGACACTCCCAGTTACACCCAGACACTTCCAGGTACACCTCTGCACTCGCAGGTACACCTCAGACACTCAGGTACTCCTCTGACACTGCCAGGCACCTCTGACACTCCCAGGTACCTCTGACACTCCCAGGTACACCTCTGACACTCCCAGGTACACCTCCGATACTCCCAGGTACACCTCTGACACTCGGAGTACAACAATGACCTCCCAGGTACAACCCCTGACACTCCAGGTACACCCCGACCTCCCAGGTACACCTCAGACACCTCCAGGTACACCTCAGACACTCCCAGGTACACCTCTGACACCCTGCAGGTACACCTCTGATTCTCCCAGGTACCAATAACACTCCCAGATACACCTCTGACACTCCCAGGTACACCACCCGACACTACCAGGTACACCTCCTGACACTCCCAGGTACTCCTCTCACGCTCCCAGGTACTCGTCCCAACCTCCCAGGTACACCTCTGACACTACCAGGTACACCTCTGACACTCCCAGGTACACCCTGACACTCCCATGTACAACGCTGACACTGCCAGGTACACCTCTGACACTCCCAGGTACACCTCTGACCCTCCCAGGTACCTCCTGACCTCCCAGGTACACCGCTGACACTCCCAATGTGCCTGCTGACACTGCCAGGTACACCTCCTGACACTCCCAGGTACACCTCCGATACTCCCAGGTACACCTCTGACACTCCTAGGTACACCTCTGACACTCCCAGGTACCTCTGATACTCCCAGGTACACCTCTGACACTGGCAGGTACCTCTGACACTGGCAGGTACACCTCTGACACTCCCAGGTACACCTCAGACACTCCCAGGTACACCTCCCGTGCTCCCAGGTACACCTGATGCTCCCAGGTATGCCCCTGACACTCCCAGGTACACAGCCCAACCTCCCAGGTACACCACTCACACTGCCAGGTACACCTCTGACCTCCATGTACACCTCAGACACTCCCAGGTACACCTCAGACACTCCCAGGTACCTCAGTCCTCCCAAGTACATCAGACCTCCAGGTACACCCCCTGACCTCCCAGGTACACCGCTGACACTCCCAGGTACACCTCAGACCTCCGAGGTACACCTCTGACACTTCCAGGTACACCCTGACACTTCAGGTACACCTCTGACACTCCCAGGTACACCTCTGACCTCCCAGGTACCTCAGACACTCCACATTTACACCTCAGACACTCACCTCATACCTCTGACCTCCCAGCTACACCTCTGACACTCCCAGGTACACCTCTGATACTCCCAGGTACACCTGTTTCCAGGTACCTCCGTCTCCCAGGTACACTTCAGACACTCCCAGGTACCTCAGACACTCCCAGGTACACCTCTGACACTGCCAGGTACACCTCTGACACTGGCAGGTACACCTCTGACACTCCCAGGTACACCTCAGACACTCCTGATTACACTCCGACCTCCCAGTTCACCTCCGACTCCAAAGTACACCTCCGTACCCCCAGTACACCTCTGACCTCCCAGGTACAACAATGACCTCCCAGGTACCTCAGACACTCCCAGTACCTCCAGACACTCCCAGGTATACCCTGACCTCCCAGGTACACCGCCTGACACTCCCAGGTACACCGCTGACACTGCCAGGTACACCTCTGACACTCCCATGTACACCTCAGACACTCCCAGGTACACCTCAGACACTCGCAGGTACACCTCAGACACTCCCAGGTACATCACCCAACCTCCCAGGTACATCCTGACACTCCCAGGTACACCGCCCAACCTCCCAGGTACACCTCCACTCCAGGTACACCTCTGACACTTCCAGGTACACCTCTGCACTTCCAGGTACAGACACTCCCAGGTACCTCTGACCTCCCAGGTACCTCAGACACTCACAGTTACACCTCGAACCTCACAGTTACACCTCCGACCTCCCAGTTACACCTCCGACCTCCCAGTTACACCCTGACACTTCCAGGTACACCCCGACACTCCAGGTACACCCCTAACACGCCCAGGTACACCTCTGACCTCCCAGTTACACCCCTGACCTCCAGCTACCTCTGCTGCTCCCAGCTACACCTCTACACTCCCAGGTACAACTCTGATACTCCAGGTACACCTCTGACCTCCCAGGTAAACCTCCGATACTCCAGGTACTCCTCCGATTCTCCCAGTACACCTCTGGCCTCCCAGTGCTCCTCCCAGCACTCCCAGGTACACCTCACACACTCCCAGGTACACCTCTGACCTGCCAGGTACACCTCTGACACTGGCAGGTACACCTCTAACTCCCAGGTACACCTCCTACACTCCCAGGTACACCTCCAATGCTCAGGTACACCTCTGACACTCCCAGGTACAACAATGACATTCCAGGTACACCCCTGACCTCCCAGGAACACCTCTGACACTCCCAGGTACACCTCAGACACTCCCAGGTACACCTCTGACACTCCCAGGTACACCTCTGATACTCCCAGGTATACCCCTGACACTCCCAGGTACACCGCTGACACCTCCCAGGTACACCGCTGACACTGCCAGGTACACCTCTGACCTCCATGTACACCTCAGACACTCCCAGGTACACCTCAGACACTCCCAGGTACATCACTGACACTCCCAGGTACACCCCTGACACTCCCAGGTACACCCCTGACACTCCCAGGTACACCTCTGACACTCCCAGGTACACCTCAGACACTCCCAGTTACACCTCTGACACTCCCAGGTACTCCTCTGACACTCCCAGGTACACCTGACAATCCCAGGTACACCTCTGGCCTCCCAGGTACACCTCTGGCCTCCCAGGTACCTCTGAAACTCCCAGGTACCTGACACCTCCCAGTTACAGCTCCGACCTCCCAGTTACACCTCGAGCCTCCCAGTTACACCCCGACACTTCAGGTACACCTCTGACACTCCCAGGTACCTCAGACCTCCCAGGTACTCCTCTGACACTGCAAGGTACACCTCTGACACTCAGGTACACCTCCTGACACTCCCAGGTGCACCTCTGACACTCCCAGGTACACCTCCGATACTCCCAGGTACACCTCTGACACGCCCAGGTACAACAATGACCTCCCAGGTACAACCCTGACACTCCCAGGTACCCCTGACCTCCCAGGTACACCTCAGACACCTCCAGGTACACCTCAGACACTCCCAGGTACACCTCTGACACTATCAGGTACACCTCTGATTCTCCAGGTACACCAATAACACTCCCAGATACCTCTGACCTCCCAGGTACCACTGACACTACCAGGTACCTCTGACACTCCCAGGTACTCCTCTCACGCTCCCAGGTACTCGTCTGACACTCAGGTACCTCCCTACCAGGTACACCTCTGACACTCCAGGTACCTTGACCTCCCATGTACAAGCTGACACTGCCAGGTACACCTCTGACACTCCAGGTACCTCTGACACTCCATGTGCACCTCAGACTCTCCCAGGTACACCTCAGACACTCGCAGGTACCTCAGACACTCCCAGGTACATCACGGCCTCCCAGGTACACCCCTGACACTCCCAGGTACACAGCATGCTCCAGTTACCTCAGACACCTCCCAGGTACACCTCTGACACTTCAGGTACACCTCTGACACTTCAGGCCACCTCTGACACTCCCAGGTACACCTCTGACACTCCCAGGTACACCTCAGACACTCACAGTTACACCAGACACTCACAGTTACACCTCCGACCTCCCAGTTACACCTCCGACACTCCCAGTTACCCTGACACTTCCAGGTACACCCCTGACCTCCCAGGTACACCTAACACTCCCAGGTACACCTCTGACACTCCAGTTACACCCCTGACACTCCCAGCTACACCTCTGGCCTCCCAGCTACCTCCCTGACCTCCCAGGTACAACTCTGATACTCCCAGGTACCTCTGACACTCCCAGGTAAACCTCCGATACTCCCAGGTACTCTCCGATTCTCCCAGGTACACCTCTGACACTCCCAGTACTCCTCTGACCTCCCAGGTACACCTCGAACCTCCCAGGTACCTCCTGACACTCCCAGGTACCTCTGACACTCCCAGGTACACCTCAGACACTCCCAGGTACACCTCTGACACTGCCAGGTACACCTCTGACACTGGCAGGTACACCTCTGGCACTCCCAGGTACCTCTACCTCCCAGGTACACCTCCGATACTCCCAGGTACACCTCTGACACTCCCAGGTACAACAATGACATTCCCCTTTTTAGCCTCCCAGGAACACCTCCCAACTCCCAGTGCACCTCAGACACTCCCAGGTACACCTCTGATGCTCCCAGGTATACCCCAGCCTCAGGTACACCGCTGACACTCCCAGGTACACCGCTGACACTGAGGTACACCTCTGTCACTCCATGTACACCTCAGACACTCCAGGTACCTCAGACACTCCCAGGCATCACTGACACTCCCAGGTACCCCTAACCTCCCAGGTACACCCCTGACCCCAGGTACATCTCTGACACTCCCAGGTACACCTCAGACACTCCAGTTACACCTCTGACCTCCCAGGTACTCCTCGCCACCTCCCAGGTACACCACCCCAGCAATCCCAGGTACACCCCTGACACTCCCAGGTACACCTCTGACCTCCCAGGTACACCTCCTGACACTCCAGTTACAGCTCAGCTCTCCAGTTACCTCCGACACTCCCAGTTACACCCCGACACTTCCAGATACACCTCTGACACTCGCAGGACACCTCAGACACTCCCAGGTACTCCTCTGACACTGCCAGGTACACCTCGACCTCCCAGGTACACCTCCCAGCCTCCCAGGTACACCTCTGACCTCCCAGGTACACCTCTGACACTCCCAGGTACCTCGATGCTCCCAGGTACACCTCTGACACGCCCAGGTACAACAATGCACTCCCAGGTACAACCCTGACACTCCCAGGTACACCCCTGACACTCCCAGGTACACCTCAGACACCTCCAGGTACCTCAGACACTCCCAGGTACCTCTGACACTACCAGGCACCTCTGATTCTCCCAGGTACACCAATAACACTCCCAGATACACCTCCTGACACTCCCAGGTACACCACTGACACTACCAGGTACACCTCTGACCTCCCAGGTACTCCTCTCCACACTCCCAGGTACTCGTCTGACCTCCCAGGTACACCTCTGACACTACCAGCTACACCTCTGACACTCCCAGGTACACCGCTGACACTCCCGCCTGGCTGACACTGCCAGGTACCTCCTCAGCACTCCCAGGTACACCTCGATGCTCAGGTACACCTCTGACACTCCTAGGTACACCTCTGACACTCCCAGGTACACCTCTGATGCTCCCAGGTACACCTCTGACACTGGCAGGTACACCCTCTGACACTGGTAGGTACACCTCCGAACCTCCCAGGTACACCTCTGACCTCCCAGGTACACCTCCGATACTACAAGGTACGCCTCCTGACCTCCCAGGTACACGGTGACCTCCCAGGTACACCACTGACCTCCCAGGTACCTCTGACCTCTGGCACCTCAGACACTCCCAGGTACACCTCCTGACTCCCAGGTACACCTCAGACACTCCCAGGTACACCTCAGACATTCCCAGGTACACCTCTGACATTCCATATACACCTCAGACACTCCCAGGTACACCTCAGACACTCCCAGGTACACCACTGACACTCCCAGGTTCACCCCTGACCTCCCAGGTACACCGACACTCCCAGGTACACCTCCTGACACACACAGGTACACCCAGCCTCCCAGGTACACCTCTGACACTCCCCAATGTACACCTCGACCTCCCAGGTACACCTCTGGCCTCCCCAATGTGCACCTCCCGACACTCCCAGGTACACCACTGACACTCCCAGGTACACCTCTGACACTCCAGGTCACCCCTGACACTCCCAGGTACACCCCTGACACTCCCAGGACACCTCCGACCTCCCAGGTACACCTCAGACACCCGCTGACACTGCCAGGCCACTCAGCACTGCCAGGTACACCTCCCAACCTCCCAGGTACACCTCAGACCTCCCAGGTACACCTCAGACACTCCCAGGTACATCACTGACACTCCCAGGTACACCCCCTAACACTCAGGTACACCCCTGACACTCCCAGGTACATCTCTGACCTCCCCACTCAGACACTCCCAGTTACACCTCTGACACTCCCAGGTACTCCTCTGACACTCCCAGGTACCACTGACATCAGGTACACCTCTGACACTCCCAGGTACACCTCTGACACTCCCAGGTACACCTCTGACACTCCCAGTTACAGCTCCGACACTCCCAGTTACACCTCCAGCCTCCCAGTTACCCCGACACTTCCAGGACACCTCTGACACTCGCAGGTACACCTCAGACCTCCCAGGTACTCCTCTGACACTGCCAGGTACCTCCCAGCACTCCCAGGTACACCTCTGACACTCCCAGGTACACCTCTGACCTCCCAGGTACACCTCTGACCTCCCAGGTACACCTCCGATACTCCCAGGTACACCTCTGACACGCCTTGTAGGCCACAACAATGACACTCCCCGGGT
Organism: Homarus americanus; assembly: GCF_018991925.1. NCBI lineage: Eukaryota > Metazoa > Arthropoda > Malacostraca > Decapoda > Nephropidae > Homarus > Homarus americanus. Next base: position 11,528 of record NW_024736839.1, read on the forward strand.
ACCAACCACAACACTCCCAGGTACACCCCTGACACTCCCAGGTGCACCTCAGACACCTCAGGTACACCAGACACTCCCAGGTGGGTACACCTCTGACACTACCAGGTACACCTCTGATTCTCCCAGGGCCACACCAATAACACTCCCAGATACACCTCTGACACTCCCAGGTACACCACTGACACTACCAGGTACCTCTGACACTCCAGGTGCTCCTCTCCCTCCCAGGTACTCGTCTGACCTCCCAGGTACACCTCTGACACTACCAGCTACCTCTGACACTCCCAGGTACACTGCCCAACACTCCCATGTACAACGCTGACACTGCCAGGTGCCCCTCTGACACTCCCAGGTACACCTCCCGTGCTCCCAGGTACACCTCTGACACTCCCTAGGTACACCTCCTGACTTGCTCCCAGGTACCTCTGATGCTCCCAGGTACACCTCTCTGACTTGCCAGCAGGTACACCTCTGACCCATAGTGCAGGTACACCTCCTGACACTCCCAGAGTGCACCTCTGACACTCCCAGGTACACCTCCCGATACTACAAGGTGCGCCTCTGACCTCCCAGGTACACCGGTGACACTCCAGGTGCCCTGCTGACACTCCCAGGTGCACCTCTGACACTCTGGTGCACCTCAGACACTCCCAGGTACACCTCTGACCTCCCAGGTACACCTCAGCAGACACTCCCAGGTACCTCAGACATTCCCAGGTACACCTCTGACTTTGAGTACACCTCGAACACTCCCAGGCCACACCACCCCTGACACTCCCAGGTTCACCCTGACACTTGAGTACACCGACACTCCCAGGTACACCTCTGACACACAGGTACACCCCTGACACTCCCAGGTACACCTCTGACACTCCCAATGTGCACCTGAACACTCCCAGGTACACCTCTGAGCACTCCCAATGTACACCTCGACACTCCCAGGTGCACCACTGACACTCCCAGGTACACCTCTGACACTCACAGGTACACCCCTGACACTCCCAGGTACACCCCTTGACACACTACCAGGAACACCTCCGACACTCCCAGGTGCCTCAGACACACTCCCAGGTACACCATGACACTGCCAGGTACACCTCTGACACTGCCAGGTACCTCTGACACTCCCAGGTACACCTCCGATGCTCCCAGGTGCACCTCTAACACTCCCAGGTACCCACCTCTGACACTCCCAGTACTCTTCTGACACTTCCCTGGTACCCACCTGTGCTCCCAGGTACCTCTGACCTCCCAGGTACCTCTGACACTCCCAGGTACCTCTGCTGCTCCCAGGTACACCTCCCGTCTCCCAGGTGCCTCTAACACTCCAGGTACCACCCTCCCCAACACTCCCCAGGCCTCCTGACCTCCCTGGTACACACCTGACACTCCCAGGTACACCTCCTAACACTCCCAGGCCACACCTGCGTGCCCCCAGGTACACCTCATACTCCCAGGTGCCTCAGACACTCACAAGTGCACCTCTGACACTCCCAGGTACACCTCTGACACTCCCAGGTACTCTCTGATAATCCCAGGCCACACCACCTGGCTTACTCCCAGGTACACCTCTGGCACTCCCAGGCCACCTCCCAACACTCCCAGGTACACCTCAAACACTCCCAGGTACATCTCAGACACTCACAGATTACCTCCGACACTCCCAGTTACACCTCCCGGCTTACTCCCAGATTACACCCCTGACACTCCCAGCTACCTCTGATACTCCCAGCTACACCTCTGTTGCTCCCAGGTACTGTTTGGTACTCTGACACTCCCAGGTGCCTCTGACACTCCCAGGTGCAACAATGACACTCCCAGGCCCTGCCTCTGACATTCAGGTACCTGGGTGACACTGCCAGGTACACCTCTCACACTCCAGGTACACCTGAGACACTCCTGATTACACCTTGACACTCCCAGTTACACCTCCGACACTCCCAGGTACACCTCAGACTGCTCCCAGGTGCACCTCTGGCTCCCAGGTACCTCTGACACTCCCAGGTACACCTCCTGACCTCCCAGCTACACTTCCGGCTTGCCAGGTACATCCAGCCACTCCCAGGTACACCGTTGACACTGCCAGGTACACACCTCCTGAGAACTCCCATGTGCACCTTCGACACACGCAGGTACACCTCTCTCCACACTCCCAGGTACTCCTGACACTCCCTGGTACAACCCTGACACTCCCCAGTGCACCTCCCCTGACACTCCCAGGTACACCTCCTGACACTCCCAGGTACACCTCCCTAACCTCCCAGGTACACCTGCAATACCCCAGGTACACCTCTGACACTCCCAGGCGTGCAACGATGACATGCTCCCAGGCCACCCCTGACACTCCAGGCTTTGCCTTGGGCACTCCAGGTAAACCTCAAGACTTACTCCCAGGTACCTCTGACTTGCTCCCAGGTACACCTCTGGTATGCCTGACACTCCAGGTACACCATGGACACTCCCAGGTGCACCATTGACACTGCCAGGTACACCTCTGACACTCCATGTACACCTCCAGACACTCCCGCAGGTTTTGCCTCAGTCATTCCCAAGTACATTACTGACACTCCCCAGGTACACCCCTGACACTCCCAGGTACACCACTTCGGCTTACTCCCAGGTACACCTCGAACACTCCGGTACACCTCCTGACACTTCAGGTACACCTCCTGGCTTCTTCGGGTACATCTGACACTCCCAGGTACACTCTGACACTCCCCCAGGTACACCTCAGACACTCACATTTAAACCTCAGACACTCACAGCTACACCTCCTGACACTCCCAGCTACACTCTCACACTCCCAGGTACACCTCTGATGCTCCCAGGTGCACCTCCTGACCTCCCAGGTACACCTCCGATGCTCTGGGTGCCTCAGACCTCCCAGGTGCCACCTCCAGACACTCCCAGAGTACACCTCTGACTTGCCTGCCAGGTACACCTCTGACACTGGCAGGTACACCTCCTGACACTCCCAGGCACACCTCCAGACACACACAGTTACGTTACACCTCCGGCACTCCCAGTTTCACCTCCGACACTCCCATGCACCTCCGATACCCCCAGTACACCTCCCAACCTCCAGGTACAACAATGACACTCCCAGGTACACCTCAGACACTCCCAGGTACACTCCAGACACTCCCAGGTATGCCTCTGACACTCCCAGGTACACCTCTGACACTCCCAGGTACACCGTTGACACTGCCAGGTACAACAATGACACTCCCAGGTACACCTCAGACTCCCAGGTACCTCCAGACTCCCAGGTATGCCTCTGACACTCCCAGGTACACCTCTGACACTCCCAGGTACAACAAGACACTCCCAGTATACCTCTGACACTCCCAGGTACACCTCAGACCTCCCAGGTACCTCCAGACACTCCCAGGTATCCCTCTCACACTCCCAGGTACACCTCAGACACTCCCAGTTACACCTCCGACACTCCCAGTTACACCTCCACTCCCAGGTACATCTCAGACACTCCCAGGTACACCGTTGACACTGCCAGGTACCTCTGACACTCCATGTACACCTTCCACGCACCCAGGAACACCTCTCACACTCCCAGGTACTCCTGACACTCCTGGTACACCCCTGACACTCCCAGGTACACCTCTGACACTCCCAGGTACACCTCTGACACTCCCAGGTATGCCTCCACCATGCCTCAGACCTCCCAGGTACACCTCCTGACACTCCCAGGTACACCTCTGTTCTCAGGTACAACACTTCCAGTACACCCCTGCAGACACCTCACCTCCCAGGTACACCTCAGACACTCCCAGGTACACCTCTGATACTCCCAGGTATACCCCTGACACTCCCAGGTACACAGCCACCTCCCAGGTACACGCTGACACTGCCAGGTACACCTCTGACACTCCATGTACCTCAGACACTCCCAGGTACACCTCCAGACACTCCCAGGTACATCCTGCACTCCCAGGTACACCCTAACACTCCCCAGGTACCTGACCTCCCAGGTACATCTCTGGCCTCCCAGGTACACCTCAGACACTCCCAGTTACACCTCTGACACTCCCAGGTACTCCTCTGACACTCCCAGGTACACCGCTGACAATCCCAGGCCTCTTGCTCCCAGTGCACCTCTGACACTCCCAGGTACACCTCTGACACTCAGTTACAGCTCCGACACTCCCAGTACCTCCGACACTCCCAGTTACACCCCGACACTTCCAGATACACCTCTGACACTCCCAGGTACACCTCAGACACTCCCAGGTACTCCTCTGACACTGCCAGGTACACCTCGACACTCCCATTTCTGACGCTCCCAGGCCACACTGCTGCACTCCCAGGTACCTCCTGACCTCCCAGGTACACCTCCCGATACTCCCACACTCTGTACGCCCAGGTACAACAATGACACTCCCAGGTACAACCCTGACACTCCCAGGTACACCTGACACTCCCAGGTACACCTCAGACACCTCCAGGTACACCTCAGACACTCCCAGGTACCTCTGACACTGGTACACCTCTGATTCTCCCAGGTACACCAATAACACTCCCAGATACACCTCTGACCTACCCCAGGTACACCACTGACACTACCAGGCACACCTCTGACCTCCCAGGTACTCCTCTCACACTCCCAGGTACTCGTCCTAACCTCCCAGGCACCTCTGACACTACCAGCTCACACCTCTGACACTCCAGGCCCACCGACACTCCCCATCAACCGCTGACACTGCAGGTACCTCTGACACTCCCAGGTACCTCCAGATACTCCCAGGTACACCTCTGACACTCCTAAGCACACCTCTGCCTCCCAGGTACACCTGATACTCCCAGGTACACCTGACACTGAGGTACACCTCTGACACTGGTAGGTACACCCCTGACCCCCCAGGTACACCTCTGACACTCCCAGGTACCTCCCGATAAGGTCGCCTCTGACACTCCAGGCACCAGTGACACTCCCAGGTACCTCTGGACACTCTGGTACACCTCAGACACTCCCAGGTGCCACCTCTGACACCCAGGCACACCTCAGACTCCCAGGCACACCTCAGACATTCCAGGCACCTCTGACATTCCATACACCTCAGACCTAGGTACACCTCAGACACTCCCAGGTACTGGCCTCCCAGGTTCACCTGACACTCCCAGGTACCGACACTCCAGGCACACCTCCTGACACACACAGGTACACCCCTGACACCCCCAGGTACACTCTGACACCCCAATGTACACCCTCTGAACTCCCAGGTACACCTCTGACACTCCCCAATGTACACCTCGACACCCTGGCAGGCACACCACTGACACCCCCAGGCACACCTCTGACACTCACAGGCACACCCCTGACACCAGGCACACCCCTGACACCCAGGAACACCTCGACACTCCCAGGTACACCCCAGACACTCCCAGGCACACCGCTGACACTGCCAGGCACCCCTGACACTGCCAGGTACACCTGACACCCCCAGGCACACCCCAGACACCCCAGGCACACCCCAGACACCCCAGGCACATCACTGACACCCCAGGCACACCCCAACACTCCCAGGTACACCCCGACACTCCCCAGGTACATCTCTGACACTCCCAGGCACACCTACACCCCAGACACCCCACACCCCAGGTACCTCTGACACTCCAGGTACACCACTGACAATCCCAGGCACACCTCTGACACTCCAGGCACACCTCTGACACTCCCAGGCACACCTCTGACACTCCCAGTCACAGCTCCTGACACCCCAGTTACACCCGACACCCCAGTCTACACCCCTGACACTTCCAGATACACCTCTGACACTGCAGGCACACCTCAGACACTCCCAGGTACCCTCTGACACTGCCAGGCACACCTCTGACACCCCAGGTACACCCTCTGACACCCCAGGTACACCTCTGACACTCCCAGGTACACCTCCTGACACCCCAGGCACACCTCCGATACTCCCAGGCACACCTCTGACACGCCCAGGTACAACAATGACACTGGCACAACCCCTGACACTCCCAGACACCCCTGACACTCCCCAGGCACACTCAGACACCTCCAGGTACACCTCAGACACCCCAGGCACACCTCTGACACTACCAGGTACACCTCTGATTCCCCCAGGCACACCAACAACACCCAGATACACCTCTGACACCCCAGGCACACCACTGACACTACCAGGCACACCTCTGACACCCCAGGCACTCCTCTCACGCCCCAGGCACTGTCTGACACCCCAGGTACACCTCTGACACTACCAGCCACACCTCGACACCCCAGGCACACCGCTGACACCCCATGCACAACGCTGACACTGCCAGGCACACCTCTGACACCCCAGGTACACCCGACACTCCCCAGGCACCTCTGACACTCCCAGGTACACCTCTGACACCTCCAGGCACTCTGATAACCCCAGGCACCTCTGACACTGGCAGGCACCCTTCTCCCAGGTACACCAACACTCCCAGATACACCTCTGACTTGCTCCCAGGTACCACTGACACTACCAGGTACACCTCCCAGGCACTCCCAGGTACTCCTCTCACGCTCCCAGGTACTCGTTGACCTCCCCAGGTGCACCTCTGACACTGCCAGCTGCTTCACCTCCTGACCGCTCCCAGGTGCCTGCCCAGGCCACTCCCATGTGCAACCTTGAGCCACTGCCAGGTGCACCTCCTGACCTCCCAGGTACACCTCCGATACTCCCAGGTACACCTCTGACACTCCCTAGGTACACCTCTGACACTCCCAGGCCCACCTCTGATACTCCCAGGTACACCTCTGACACTGTGAGTACACCTCTGACACTGGTAGGTACACCTCCTGACACTCCCCGTGCCTCTGACACTCCCAGGTACACCTCCGATGATGCTACAAGGTACGCCTCCCAACACTCCCAGGAACACGGTTGACACTCCCAGGTGCACTACTGACACTCCCAGGTACACCTCTGACACTGGTACACACCTGAACACTCCCAGGTGCCTCTGACACTCCCAGGTCCACCTCAGACACTCCCAGGTACACCTCCAGACATTCCCAGGTACACCTCTGACATTCCCGCCTCCACCTCGAACACTCAGGTACACCTCCCGAACACTCCCATTACCCAGCCTCCCAAGTTCACCCCTGACACTCCCAGGTACACCGACACTCCCAGGTACACCTCTGACACACACACAGGTACACCCCTGACACTCCCAGGCCACACCTCCTGACACTCCCCAATGTACCTAGAACCTCCCAAGGTACACCTCTGACACTCCCAATGTGCACCTCCCCGACACTCCCAGGTACACCACTGACACTCCCAGTGCACCTCTGACACTCCACAGGTACACCCTGACACTCCCAGGTGCACCCCCTGGCCTCCCAGGAACACCTCCGACACTCCCAGGTACACCTCAGACACTCCCAGGTACACCATGACACTGCCAGGTACACCTCTGACACTGCCAGGTACACCTCTGACTTGCTCCCAGGTACACCTCCGATGCTCCCAGGTGCACCTCCCTAGCTTGCTCCCAGGTACACCTCCTGACACTCCCAGGTGCTCTTCTGACACTCCTGGTACACCTGACACTCCCAGGTACACCTCTGACACTCCCAGGTACACACACCTCCTAACACTCCCAGGTGCACCTCCGATGCTCCCAGGTGCACCTCCTAACCTCCCAGGTGGTGCCACCTCCAACACTCCCAGGTACTCTTCTGACTTCTCCTGGTACACACCTGACACTCCCAGGTACCACCTCTAACACTCCCAGGCCCACACCTGCGATACCCCCAGGTACACCTCGCCACCTCCCAGGTACACACCTCCAGACACTCGCAAGTACACCTCCTGACACTCCCAGGTACACCTCTGACTTGCCTCCCAGGTACTCTCTGATAATCCCAGGTACACTACCAACCTCCAGGCACCTCTGGCCTCCCAGGTACACTGACACTCCCAGGTACACCTCAACCTCCCAGGCCTCTCAGACACTCACAGTTACCTCCGACACTCCCAGTTACACCTCCCGACTTGCTCCAGTTACACCCCTGACCTCCCAGCTACACCTCCTGATGCTCCCAGCTACACCTCTGAGCACTCCCAGGTACACCTCCGTGCCCAGGTACACCTGCAGCACTCCAGGTACACCTCCCAGCACTCCCAGGTTGCTGTGGCTTACTCCAGTACACCTCCCAACATTCCCAGGTACACCGTTGACACTGCCAGGTACCTCTCACCTCCCAGGTACACCTGAGAGACGCTCTGAGTTACACCTCCGACACTCCCAGTTACCTCCGGCCTCCCAGGTACACCTCCAGACACTCCCAGGTACACCTCTGCTTGCTCCCAGGTACACCTCTGACACTCCCAGGTGCACCTCCTGACACTCCCAGCAGCTCACTTCCGACACTCCCAGGTACATCTCCCTTCCTCAGGTACACCGTTGACACTGCCAGGTACACCTCTGAGACTCCATGTGCACCTTCCGACACCCAGATGCCTCCCAGGTGCTCCACTGACACTCCCTGGTACAACCCTGACCTCCCCAGGGTGCACCTCTGACACTCCCAGGTGCCTCTGACACTCCCAGGCCCACACCTCCTGTACTCCCAGGTACACCTGCGATACCCCAGTACCTCCTGACCTCCCCAGGCCACAACGATGACACTCCCAGGTACACCCCTGACACTCCCAGGTACCTTGGACACTCCCAGGTAAACCTCAGACACTCCCAGGCACCTCTGTTGCTCCCAGGTACCTCTGATACTCCCGAGGTATACTGTTTCTCCCAGGCCTTGACACTCCAGGTACACCATGACCTGCCAGGCCTGTTTCCACACCTCCAGACACTCCAGGTGCCTCAGTCATTCCAAGTACGTACTGACTCCCAGGTACACCTGACACTCCCAGGTACACCGCTGACACTCCCAGGTACCTCAGACACTCCCAGTTGCACCTCCCGAGCACTTCCAGGTGCAACCTCTGACTTGCTTCAGGTGCCCACATCTGACACTCCCCGGGTACACCTCTGATGCTCCCAGGTACACCTCAGACACTCACATTTTAAACCTCAGACACTCCTGGCTACACCTCTGACCTCCCAGCTACACCTCTCCACCTCCCAGGTACACCTCTGAAATACTCCCAGGTACCTCTGACTGCTCCCAGGTACACTCCGATACTCCCAGGTACCTCAGACACTCCCAGGTACACCTCAGACACTCCCAGGCACCTCTGACACACTGCCAGGTACACCTCTGACACTGGCAGGTACACCTCCCAAACACTCCAGGCACACCTCAGACACACAC